>NC_030679.2:3673067-3715787 GCF_000004195.4 Xenopus tropicalis | reverse complement strand
TGGGAATGTTCTAATGCTCTGATTGGCTACAGGTTGGTCTGGCCCTGGGAATGTTCTAATGCTCTGGTTGCGTGCTTATGGGAGGGGGTTGGGTGGGCAGTGGTGGACTGGGGGGGCCATGGCGGGGGTTCCTTTGGGGATGTGGGGTCCTTGCGGTGGCAGCCCTGGTGGGCCCTGCACCCCCCAGTTTGACCCTGGGAAGGTTCAATTGCCCTGATTGGTCCTGCAGGGTGAATGAGCCTATTGGCTCGTGCTTCTGTCACTAATAAAACCTTTCCCGCTGGAAATAATGTGACTTTTCTGCCCCGAGAATCAAAACAGAATTAAAAAATGAGCCCCCCCCCTCGGAAACTGAAATCTCAGCACTAAAACTGCCCCAACAGGTAACGCTCTCGCGCTGCTGCCACGTTCTACATTCCTCTGACTGTCTCTCTCTCGGCACCGGCCGCCGGCGCAAGTCACCGGCCCTCCAGGGCTTCTATTGGCTGTTTGTACGGGGTAATGGGGGACGGTTTCTAAGAAACTCTCGCAGGGAAACTCACGAATTCTACAGAAAATGTGATCTCAGGTCTTTCCTAGAACCCATCCCGCCGGCACGTCTTTCATCTAAATATAGAGATTTCCTGAGGGGATTTACTTTAAAAAGCTGCATTTTCAGCAAACTGCCTCCCGTCTCATCCAGACAGATCTGGAACTCTTGGGAACCTGCCATGTCTGGGCCCCCCCCAAAGCCCCCAACTCACAGATATACCCCCATCTTACCCCCCCCCCCCACTGTCACAGTGTAACCCCCATATCATATATGCACATAATGTAACTGTATAATATATAGGCACAGATATACCCCCCATCTTTCCCCCAGCCCCACCCCCCCACTGTCACAGTGTAACCCCCATATCATATATGCACATAATGTAACTGTATAATATATAGGCACAGATATACCCCCCATCTTTCCCCCAGCCCCCCCCCCCACTGTCACAGTGTAACCCCCATATCATATATGCACATAATGTAACTGTATAATATATAGGCACAGATATACCCCCCCATCTTCCCCCAGCCCCCCCCCCCACTGTCACAGTGTAACCCCCATATCATATATGCACATAATGTAACTGTATAATATATAGGCACAGATATACCCCCATCTTTCCCCCACCCCCCACTGTCACAGTGTAACCCCCATATCATATATGCACATAATGTAACTGTATAATATATAGGCACAGATATACCCCCCATCTTACCCCCCCCCCACTGTCACAGTGTAACCCCCATATCATATATGCACATAATGTAACTGTATAATATATAGGCACAGATATACCCCCATCTTACCCCCCCCCCACTGTCACAGTGTAACCCCCATATCATATATGCACATAATGTAACTGTATAATATATAGGCACAGATATACCCCCCATCTTTCCCCCAGCCCCCCCCCACTGTCACAGTGTAACCCCCATATCATATATGCACATAATGTAACTGTATAATATATAGGCACAGATATACCCCCCATCTTTCCCCCAGCCCCCCCCCCACTGTCACAGTGTAACCCCCATATCATATATGCACATAATGTAACTGTATAATATATAGGCACAGATATACCCCCCATCTTTCCCCCCCCCCCACTGTCACAGTGTAACCCCCATATCATATATGCACATAATGTAACTGTATAATATATAGGCACAGATATACCCCCCATCTTCCCCCAGCCCCCCCCACTGTCACAGTGTAACCCCCATATCATATATGCACATAATGTAACTGTATAATATATAGGCACAGATATACCCCCCATCTTTCCCCCCCCCCCCACTGTCACAGTGTAACCCCCATATCATATATGCACATAATGTAACTGTATAATATATAGGCACAGATATACCCCCATCTTTCCCCCAGCCCCCCCCACTGTCACAGTGTAACCCCCATATCATATATGCACATAATGTAACTGTATAATATATAGGCACAGATATACCCCCCCATCTTTCCCCCAGCCCCCCCCCCCCACTGTCACAGTGTAACCCCCATATCATATATGCACATAATGTAACTGTATAATATATAGGCACAGATATACCCCCCATCTTTCCCCCCCCCCCCACTGTCACAGTGTAACCCCCATATCATATATGCACATAATGTAACTGTATAATATATAGGCACAGATATACCCCCATCTTTCCCCCAGCCCCCCCACTGTCACAGTGTAACCCCCATATCATATATGCACATAATGTAACTGTATAATATATAGGCACAGATATACCCCCCATCTTTCCCCCAGCCCCCCCCCCACTGTCACAGTGTAACCCCCATATCATATATGCACATAATGTAACTGTATAATATATAGGCACAGATATACCCCCCATCTTTCCCCCAGCCCCCCCCCCCCCCACTGTCACAGTGTAACCCCCATATCATATATGCACATAATGTAACTGTATAATATATAGGCACAGATATACCCCCCATCTTTCCCCCCCCCCCCCACTGTCACAGTGTAACCCCCATATCATATATGCACATAATGTAAACTGTATAATATATAGGCACAGATATACCCCCCATCTTTCCCCCAGCCCCCCCCCCCACTGTCACAGTGTAACCCCCATATCATATATGCACATAATGTAACTGTATAATATATAGGCACAGATATACCCCCCATCTTTCCCCCCCCCCACTGTCACAGTGTAACCCCCATATCATATATGCACATAATGTAACTGTATAATATATAGGCACAGATATACCCCCCATCTTTCCCCCAGCCCCCCCCACTGTCACAGTGTAACCCCCATATCATATATGCACATAATGTAACTGTATAATATATAGGCACAGATATACCCCCCATCTTTCCCCCAGCCCCCCCCCCCACTGTCACAGTGTAACCCCCATATCATATATGTAACTGTATAATATATAGGCACAGATATACCCCCCATCTTTCCCCCAGCCCCCCCCCCCACTGTCACAGTGTAACCCCCATATCATATATGTAACTGTATAATATATAGGCACAGATATACCCCCCCATCTTTCCCCCAGCCCCCCCCCCCCCACTGTCACAGTGTAACCCCCATATCATATATGCACATAATGTAACTGTATAATATATAGGCACAGATATACCCCCCATCTTTCCCCCAACCCCGCCCCCCACTGTCACAGTGTAACCCCCATATCATATATGCACATAATGTAACTGTATAATATATAGGCACAGATATACCCCCCATCTTTCCCCCAACCCCCCCCCACTGTCACAGTGTAACCCCCATATCATATATGCACATAATGTAACTGTATAATATATAGGCACAGATATACCCCCCATCTTTCCCCCAGCCCCCCCACTGTCACAGTGTAACCCCCATATCATATATGCACATAATGTAACTGTATAATATATAGGCACATATATACCCCCCATCTTTCCCCCAGCCCCCCCACTGTCACAGTGTAACCCCCATATCATATATGCACATAATGTAACTGTATAATATATAGGCACAGATATACCCCCCATCTTTCCCCCAGCCCCCCCCCACTGTCACAGTGTCACCCCCATATCATATATGCACATAATGTAACTGTATCATATATAGGCACAGATATACCCCCCATCTTTCCCCCCCCCCACTGTCACAGTGTAACCCCCATATCATATATGCACATAATGTAACTGTATAATATATAGGCACAGATATACCCCCCATCTTTCCCCCAGCCCCCCCCCCCCCCCACTGTCACAGTGTAACCCCCATATCATATATGCACATAATGTAACTGTATAATATATAGGCACAGATATACCCCCCATCTTTCCCCCCCCCCACTGTCACAGTGTAACCCCCATATCATATATGCACATAATGTAACTGTATAATATATAGGCACAGATATACCCCCCATCTTTCCCCCAGCCCCCCCCCCCCCCACTGTCACAGTGTAACCCCCATATCATATATGCACATAATGTAACTGTATAATATATAGGCACAGATATACCCCCCATCTTTCCCCCCCCCCACTGTCACAGTGTAACCCCCATATCATATATGCACATAATGTAACTGTATAATATATAGGCACAGATATACCCCCCATCTTTCCCCCCCCCCCACTGTCACAGTGTAACCCCCATATCATATATGCACATAATGTAACTGTATAATATATAGGCACAGATATACCCCCATCTTTCCCCCAGCCCCCCCCCCCCCACTGTCACAGTGTAACCCCCATATCATATATGCACATAATGTAACTGTATAATATATAGGCACAGATATACCCCCCATCTTTCCCCCCCCCCACTGTCACAGTGTAACCCCCATATCATATATGCACATAATGTAACTGTATAATATATAGGCACAGATATACCCCCCATCTTTCCCCCCCCCCACTGTCACAGTGTAACCCCCATATCATATATGCACATAATGTAACTGTATAATATATAGGCACAGATATACCCCCCATCTTTCCCCCAGCCCCCCCCCCACTGTCACAGTGTAACCCCCATATCATATATGCACATAATGTAACTGTATAATATATAGGCACAGATATACCCCCCATCTTTCCCCCAGCCCCCCCCCACTGTCACAGTGTAACCCCCATATCATATATGCACATAATGTAACTGTATAATATATAGGCACAGATATACCCCCCATCTTTCCCCCAGCCCCCCCCCCACTGTCACAGTGTAACCCCCATATCATATATGCACATAATGTAACTGTATAATATATAGGCACAGATATACCCCCCATCTTTCCCCCAGCCCCCCCCCCCCACTGTCACAGTGTAACCCCCATATCATATATGCACATAATGTAACTGTATAATATATAGGCACAGATATACCCCCCATCTTTCCCCCAGCCCCCCCCCCACTGTCACAGTGTAACCCCCATATCATATATGCACATAATGTAACTGTATAATATATAGGCACAGATATACCCCCCATCTTTCCCCCAGCCCCCCCCCACTGTCACAGTGTAACCCCCATATCATATATGCACATAATGTAACTGTATAATATATAGGCACAGATATACCCCCCATCTTTCCCCCAGCCCCCCCCCCCACTGTCACAGTGTAACCCCCATATCATATATGCACATAATGTAACTGTATAATATATAGGCACAGATATACCCCCCATCTTTCCCCCAGCCCCCCCCCCCACTGTCACAGTGTAACCCCCATATCATATATGCACATAATATAACTGTATAATATATAGGCACAGATATACCCCCCATCTTTCCCCCAGCCCCGCCCCCCCCACTGTCACAGTGTAATCCCCATATCATATATGCACATAAGTTGGGGTTGGAGTGGGGGTGGGAGTTGGGGTTGGAGTGGGAGTTGGGGTTGGAGTTGGGGTGGGGGTTGGGGTCGGGGTGGGGGTTGGGGTCGGGGTGGGGTTGGAGTGGGGGTTGGGGTCGGAGTGGGGGTCGGGGTCGGAGTGGGGGTCGGAGTGGGGGTGGGAGTGGGGGTCGGAGTGGGGGTCGGGGTTGGAGTGGGGGTCGGGGTGGAGGTTGGAGTGGGGGTCGGGTTTGGAGTGGGGGTTGGGGTTGGAGTGGGGGTTGGGGTTGGAGTGGGGGTCGGGGTGGAGGTTGGAGTGGGGGTCGGGTTTGGAGTGGGGGTTGGGGTTGGAGTGGGGGTCGGGTTGGAGTGGGGGTCGGGTTTGGAGTGGGGGTCGGGTTTGGAGTGGGGGTCGGGTTGGAGTGGGGGTCGGGTTTGGAGTGGGGGTTGGGGTTGGAGTGGGGGTCGGGTTTGGAGTGGGGGTTGGAGTGGGGGTCGGGTTTGGAGTGGGGGTTGGGGTTGGAGTGGGGGTCGGGTTTGGAGTGGGGGTTGGGGTTGGAGTGGGGGTGGGGGTCTCGGATTCATCCAAATACTGAAACTTCCACAAAAGATTCTTCCAAAACGATAAGCTGAATCCCAGCCCTAATTAACAATAATATTATCCCCATAAAACGGCCATTAAAGGTCAGGATTTGGTTTGACCCGGCGCTATGCATTCAGCCAAGTTCAAATCCTGCTAAACCCTATTGGTTTGGGGTTAGGGTTAGAGAGTTTAGAGTTACAGTTTAGGTTTAGGTTAGAGTTTAGGATAAGGGTTTGTGTCAGTTTTAGGGTCAGAGGTTAGGGTTAGAGGTTAGGGTTAGACAGTTTAGGGTTAGAATTTAGGGTTAGAGGATAGGCTTAGGTTTAAAGAGTTTAGGGTTAGTTTTACAGAGTTTAGGGTTAGAGAGGGTAGGGTTAGAGGGGTTAGGGTTAGAGAGTTTAGGGTTAGAGAGTTTAGGGTTAGAGAGGTTAGGGTTAGGGTTAGAGAGGTTAGGGTTAGAGAGGTTAGGGTTAGAGAGGTTAGGGTTAGAGAGGTTAGGGTTAGAGAGGTTAGGGTTAGAGAGGTTAGGGTTAGAGAGTTCAGGGTTAGAGAGTTCAGGGTTAGGGTTGGGGTTAGAGAGTTTAGGGTTAGAGAGTTTAGGGTTAGGGCTAGAGAGTTCAGGGTTAGGGTTAGAGAGGTTAGGGTTAGAGAGGTTAGGGTTAGAGAGTTCAGGGTTAGAGAGTTCAGGGTTAGGGTTAGAGAGTTCAGGGTTAGGGCTAGAGAGTTCAGGAGGTTAGGGTTAGAGAGGTTAGGTTAAGGGTTAGAGAGTTAGGGTAGGTAGAGAGGTTTAGGGTTAGGGTTAGGAGTTAGGTTCAGGGTTAGGGTTGGGGTTAGAGAGTTTAGGGTTAGAGAGTTTAGGGTTAGGGCTAGAGAGTTCAGGGTTAGGGTTAGAGAGGTTAGGGTTAGAGAGGTTAGGGTTAGAGAGTTCAGGGTTAGAGAGTTCAGGGTTAGGGTTAGAGAGTTCAGGGTTAGGGCTAGAGAGTTCAGGGTTAGAGAGGTTAGGGTTAGAGAGTTCAGGGTTAGGGTTAGAGAGTTCAGGGTTAGAGAGGTTAGGGTTAGAGAGTTTAGGGTTAGGGTTAGAGAGTTCAGGGTTAGGGCTAGAGAGTTCAGGGTTAGAGAGGTTAGGGTTAGAGAGTTCAGGGTTAGGGTTAGAGAGTTCAGGGTTAGAGAGGTTAGGGTTAGAGAGTTCAGGGTTAGGGCTAGAGAGTTCAGGGTTAGAGAGGTTAGGGTTAGAGAGTTTAGGGTTAGGGTTAGAGAGTTCAGGGTTAGAGGGGTTGGGGTTAGAGAGTTTAGGGTTAGAGGGGTTGGGGTTAGAGAGTTCAGGGTTAGAGGGGTTGGGGTTAGAGAGTTTAGGGTTGGGCCATGGGGACTTTATGATGAATAAGACACAGACAGACAGAGATATGATATTTGCTAAAATAAATTCTAGCAGTTGAGCTTTTGGGCTGAAAGTGACCCATTTGAACAATAAATCCCCACCGTATCGCCCTGACATTATTCTGACCGGCTCTTACAAAATGGCTTCCGAGTTCCGTGAACACTCCCTGCCAGAGAGCTCCGTACCCAGACCCCGACTGCCCACAGGCTGGCAGCTAGCGAGGGCCCCATAACCCAACACCCACCTCCTTCCCCCAAATATATTTTGTTTGAATTTACATCTCATCAAAAGGTCCAACTCATGACTCCGCCCCTCCTGCCCCAGTCTGTCCCTTCGGGTCCCATCCGACAATCGCCGGTACCCCCTCTGCTAAGAGTCGGCGCCACGTAGTAACTCACTTTTTAGTGAAAACTAAATTAAAGAATATTTTTTACATCCCATGATCCAACGCTTCGGTGCGTCTTTCCTGGATCCAATACGGATCTTTAAGATGGCGCCGGAGCGTCACAGTGGCACCATACGGAGCAGTGGGGGGCAAACTGCTGCCTCTACATTCAATCTCCATTGGGCCCCCCGTTCCGCTGCCTCCGATTGGCTCTGTGCTGTGCCCACGGCTGCGTGATCGACCCCCCCCATCGTGCAAACACATAAATCCGAACCTTTGGCCAAATAAAATCGAAGAACGGTCATAAAATTTCGAGATTTCAGACTTTATTTTTCTGAAATAATTCAGGAAAATTCTAATCAAAAATTTTTTTTTGGGGGGGGGGGGGGGGGCAATTTTTTCCTAGAATGATTCGTGTGAATCTCATGCCCCTTTCCAAAAAAAAAAAAAAAATCACAATCCACCCAAATTAGGAGGAACAAAAAAATCCTTCTAATCTACTTATAAATATTTATAAATGCCCCCAACCCCCCCCCCCCCCCCAAGGCCGTTGCCAAATGGTTGTGTCTGGAAGAGCAGGTGTTTGTCATTGTAAGAACCCAACGCTCCATTGTCCCCGATGGCACCGGCGTCACTGATCTCGTCTTCCCAACGTTACCGCCGGGATTATCCTGCGTCGACGGCAACAAATTTCTCAAGGTCAATTCTTTTTCCCACCCCCCCACCCCCCGGCCAGGAATTCTCTCTCTCTGACATAGGACTTCGACGGCATGCCCTTAGGTGACAGCGAATAGAAAAAGACTATTTACACCCTACAAATAGTCTTGGGGCAAAAATACAAAATTGGGTGGTGGGGGGGTCGGAATTCTACGTAGATGATAAAGTCACTGAGGGTAACTTTCTGCTTGAAATAAATTGGAAAACATCAAATTTTGTAAGTGGGAATTTTTATATTCGTCGTTATCAACGCCCCCCCCCACCGCCAAACGTACAACGAGGCGACGCCCTAAACAGGACTTCCTGTACAATGAGCGTTTTATAAAATATTGCACTTTATGTGGAATTATTACTCTACAGGAACCGCCCCGAGTGACCGAAGCTAAAGATACCCCCCCCCTTCAACCCGAACCCCAAAACCCAAGCTTGGTTGATGTTATGACTTAAGGACATCAGTGCCCCCTATTATTCCCCTTCCCAGTACAGGACGGTGTCACCATTCAACCAACACCGTGACCTAGATAATAATTATATCTCCCTCCAATTATCACCGTAATGAGCCGCCATGTTGGTCGCGAGTAGGTGGCGCGTCCTGCGCCCAATTTCTATTTTATCATGACGATTTAATGTAGTAATTTGTGTTCTACGGGTGGCTGGCCCACGTTTTACAGATATATAGGATCAGTAATATCTGGGTTTTCTGGATAAGGGGGTCTTTCCATAAGGTGGAACGGCTTGAGGCTTAGAATTGTTTTTGCCCCCAACATGGATTTATGCATCCCAGTTACCATCAAGTACAAAATTCTGTCTAATAATGTACTGGAATATCTACTGGAAGATGAGAAAGTGTCTAAAATTTTGCCATAGAACCTATTTTAACCATTTCATTTTGAATTCTCATCGATTGGGGAATTTTTTTAAATAAAAAAAGTTGCCCCTGGTCAAACTCCGCCAAGGGGGCATGGCCAGCCAGGCGAGAAATTCTTCCATGGTCTTTGATATTTATGGTAGTACGCCCCAATGCTTTACTACAACAAAAAATTCTCCATAGAACCTATTTTCAAAATTTGCTACTGGAGGGGGGGGGGTATTAATTCTTTTAAAAATTCTCATTGATTGGGGAATTTTTTGTAAATAAAAAAGTTGCCCGCGGTCAAACTCCGCCGAGGGCGTATGGCCAACGAGGTGAGAAATTCTTCCATGGTCTTTGATATTTCTGGTAGTACGCCCCAATGCTTTACTACAACAAAAAATTCTCGATAGAACCCATTTTCAAAATTGGTAACTGGAGGGGGGGTATTAAATTCCCCAATCAATGAGAATTTTAAAAAAATTATTTTGTAATTTGTAACTGGAGGGGGCGTAATATATTTTTTTTAAAATTCTCATTGCTTGGGGAATTTAATACCCCCCCTCCAGTTACCAATTTTGAAAATAGGTTCTATCGAGAATTTTTTGTTGTAGTAAAGCATTGGGGCGTACTACCAGAAATATCAAAGACCATGGAAGACTTTCTCACCTCGGTGGAGTTTGACCAAGGGCAACTTTTAAAAAAATTCCCCAATCAATGAGAATTTTTAAAAAAAAATTAATACCCCCCCCCTCCAGTTACAAATTTTGAAAATAGGTTCTGTGGAGAATTTTTTGTTGTAGTAAAGCATTACCAGAAAGTACTACCATAAATATCAAAGACCATGGAAGAATTTCTCACCTCGCTGGCCATGCTCCCTCCGCAGAGTTTGACCACAGACTTTTTTTTTATTTAAAAAAATTCCCCAATCAATGAGAATTTTTTTTAAATAAAAAAAAAGTTGCCTGTGGTCAAACTCCACAGAGGGGGCATGGCCAACAAGGTGTGAAATTCTTCCATGGTCTTTGATATTTTTGGTAGTACTTTCTGGTAATGCTTTTCTACAACAAAAAATTCTCCATAGAATCTATTTTAAAAATTTGTAACTGGAGGGGGGGGGGGGTATTAATTTTTTTTAAAAATTCTCATTGGGGAATTTTTTTAAATAAAAAAAGTTGCCCTTGGTCAAACTCCACAGAGGGGGCATGGCCAACAAGGTGTGAAATTCTTCCATGATCTTTGATATTTTTGGTAGTACTTTCTGGTAATGCTTTTCTACAACAAAAAATTCTCCATAGAATCTATTTTAAAAATTTGTAACTGGAGGGGGGGGGGTATTAATTTTTTTAAAAAAAATTCTCATTGATTGGGGAATTTTTTTAAATAAAAAAAGTTGCCCTTGGTCAAACTCCACCGAGGTGAGAAAGTCTTCCGTGGTCTTTGATATTTCTGGTAGTACGCCCCAATGTACTTTACTACAAGAAATTCTTGATAGAACCTATTTTCAAAATTTGTAACTGGAGGGGGGGTATTAATTTTTTTTTAAAATTCTCATTGATTGGGAAATTTTTTTAAATAAAAAAGTTGCCCGTGGTCAAACTCCATGGCCAGCGAGGCGCAAAATTCTTCCATGGTCTTTGATATTTCTGCTAGTACGCCCCAATGCTTTACTACAACTCCCAGTATCCTCTGGGAGCCGTGCCTCACAGGGATCTATAAATGAGCAATTGCTTGATACCCCCCCACCCCCAAAAGCTATTACGCTATGTAAATGTACACAGTACCCGCCTTGGAAAAAAAAAAAAGGCACCACTGGGAATATAATTGGAAGACAACAGAAGTGCATCACGGTGTAATTAACCCTTTCAGAGCCACAATGGCCAGATACAATACAAGGCCTTAATGGTAGAAATCAGAGTTAAGCCATAACCACCCCCACACCAAGGTTTACAGGGCTGGATATATCGTTTTTTCGGCTTATCTACAGGTACAGTAACCCTTTCAGCGCCGGGTGGAATGCTGCATTTGGGAGCAGTGATTTTTCATGATAAACATAAAAACAGATTCTGCCCCAGCACTTTGCACATTCCATAACTTTTTAACACATAAATGGATCACTGATTGGATCACTGTTTTTGTTGTTTTTTTTTTTTTTTTTGAGATCTAGGGAAATTGTAGCAATTTCATATACGATCAAATAGAACAATTACCATAAAAAATGCCGCGTAACGACAGCACCCCCCGTTCCCAAAATTGGGGTTCGGTTTGGGCACACCCCAATAGTGACTTGGTTTTTTTCTCCGTTTGCGGCGGCGAATGTCGACCCGGCGTGCTATTGGCAGAAAAGGGTTAAAAAAAAAAAAAAACTTCTATAAATGACGGAATAAAAAAATTATGATAAGCGGCGATGAAAATCCGTCATATTAGAAAGATAATGAATATTCTGCTAGAAACATCTGCAAATGGCGATTTGAGAAGCGACGCAGCTGCGTCCGAAGGCCAGCTGGGAAAAAAAACGTGTGCGGGGGGTGCTGTTACTTTTTATACAGTGGGGGGGGGGGGTCCCTTTCTACCAAAAACACTGTTAGACGCAAATTCATGGGCCTCGTTATTTCATTAAGAGTTAAAAAAAAAGTCAAATATTGTTCATTGGCTGTTACTATGGGACTGGGAATCACGGATACAGTTATATACAAACACAAATACACGCTATTAACAGAGACAGGCACGGTGGCAATTAATTTTTGATGGGAAAAGTCTAATGAATTTGTTTTATCAAAAAAAAATAAATAAATAAAGGTCCAGAATGTGGTTTGTACAACATTAAATAGTTGGAAGTGTTCTGTTTCTTATTTAAAGATATATATTCATTTATATTATTGGGAAGAGACCCCCTCAAATCAGATGTTAACCCCCGACTCCAACAGTCCCTGAATTTTTGATTCCAAGTGCAACAAGTGTAGCCGAGACCTCTCCTGCACCGTCTCGACCGCAGCAGGTCACGGGGAGCACAAGAGACAATGGGACTACGAGAGACTTTATCCAGGCCGTCCTCTCATTAAATCTACCCCCTTCCCCTAATTGTCTAATGGGCTTAATAGTGAAATCATTGCCGTCTCTCAGACATGGTCTTTACACAGCCCTGTCTGCTCGGCTTTGCAACCCACAAACCAGACGACAATTGGATTATAATAAGTCATTCATCCATTGGATTCCCAACAGAAATATTTTTTACAAATATATTTACCCCCCCCCCCGGCCGCCCCCGCCGCCAGAGAATTAGACGGACAGCATCAAATTATATATATATTATATATATATCTTGCACCAAAACAATAGACGAACGTGGAAAACAATGACCGGGAATGATTGACGCTTGTCATTCAAAAGAAAAACCCAAGCACCGCATTCTTGAAAAAACAACAATTGAAAAATAATAAAAGAGCAACGCAGGGGATCGTAATGGCTGCTGCAGTTTAAGCCCTTAATATTGTTTTTAAAAATGATAAAAAATTCAAATAAAATTTCTAGAATTGCCAATGTATAAATCCCCTTTCATTATCAATAGCCGATAAAACCGCAAATCCGGCAAATACGCGCGTCGATAAAGATATGTATCTATCGATCTGTTTTATAGTTTATATATTAACGGGGGAAAGGGTGGATATAAAAATGAAGCTATAATACATTTTAGGCACTGGCAAGGCCCTAAAAAAAAAAAAAAGTACCCCCAAATACCTATGCCAAGGGGTACAAATGGCGCAGCAAATGCCCACACTAATTAAATAATGGCAGAAGGCATGATCTCCTCGCTTGGCCTTTGCTGCCTGAAAATGAAAGTAAGCTGCTTAAGTTGCTACTGAGCACAGAAGGCTGGGAAGATAATTGAGCCACATGACTTATAATCTGCGTGATCAAAATTTGAGAGAATTTCCCCCAAAAATCCTCATTTGTCGCCAACGGGAAGACGACGAAAAGGGAGGACGTTTTTTCCCCCCTTATTTAGCAATCAGAAGGAAAGGGGGGTTCGTAGAGACTTCCTGAATTGGTCTTTTGCAGCTACTGCACCATACAGAGTCAAGGCAAAGTCAAACAGTCACGGATAAAATCAGGAGATTAAATTGAAGAAACAGTCTTACCCCTGCAGGAGGTGGGCAAAAGCCTTGGGCACCTAGAGACGGAGGAACTGGAGAACCTTCACCTTGCGGCCCCCCCCTGTGGAAAGCAAGAACAGGCTCAGAGCTTTTTCAATTTTTTGGTTTTTACAAGTGCTTGCAGGCCTTGGGAGAACTAAGAGACAGTTCTTACCTAGCAACGGGTTCTTGTCACCGTGCGTCCCCCCCCTTGCCACCACTACCCCTTGGCTACCAGCGACGACAGAAGGCATAGAGGGATGGCACAGAGAGCCAAGGACAGGGAGGGAGAGACATGGAAAGAGAGCGAGAGCAGGAGAGTGCAGAGCTTGGCCAGCAGTTAACTTGAATGAGAGACGTTAGCAAAGAGACAGCATATCCAGCGAGAGCTAATGGTCTTACTTCACTACCTCCATTATGAATAATTCAGCAGACACACAAAAAAAAAAAAAAACACACCCTCCGCCCCCTCGGCCATACAAACTCACGCTTCCAAATGCCCACAATAAAAAAAAAATTCTTACGGAATTGGGAAACAATTTCTTGACACCTTGACAGCTCGGACCCCGGGAACGCAGTGCGGTCGTTCGTCGGTTGCGTTTTTTTTTTTTTTTTTGCGTGCGTGAGTGCGCGCTGCCATTTTCCATGTTTGCCGCCTATTTTATGTCTTTTGTTTTCACGCTGGCACCTATCCCAGGCAGCGCACACGCATTTCCCTGCCATTCCAAAAATACATAGCGAAGGGGGGGGGGGTTAAAAATAAAACAAAAAAAAACTATCCCCCACCCCGATATTAAATTGTAGAGACCGGCTTTTTTAAAAGGAAATAAAAACGATCGACCCCATTCGCGCGCGACTGTTGGGAAAAAAAAAATGGCGGACAAATGCGTCACATTCAAAAAACCGTATAAACGCGAATAAGCCATTGGGAGAGAAGCACCGAATCGATTTCTCTAAAAATCCCTTGCAGCTCAGGGGAGAAAATGAAGAAGCAGAATTTCAATGGTTAAACCCCCCCCTAAAAAAAACAAAAACAATCCACGGGAAATAAAAAAAAACAGGGGGTTAAATAAAAGCAAAAAAAAAAAAAAAAACCCCATTTTTCCTATTTGCTGCAGTAGAAAAAGTTCTACTCTGAAGGGGAGGCCCTTGCAGGCAGAATGTAACTAGCGAAAAGCAGTCTTTTTCCCAACTCCCATCTCCCCCTTGTGAGCGAGAGAGCAGGCTGCCTCATAAAGAGGAGGAGTGGAAGAGACAGCCAAAGAGATGGGGTTTGTGCTGATGATGAAAGCGAGGTCCGGCCCTGCTCGAGCCCTGCTAGCGAGATCCCACAGCCCCTCGCACAGACGCACTCTGCTCCCCTCCGCACAACAGCCACTCAAGCCCTCTGTCTCTCCTGTACTGCGAGACCCCCATCCATGGCACTCTCTTTTCTCTCTCAATGTTTAAAAAAAAAAATCCAAAAAATTCAAAAATTCACCCTGAATATTTGCCCCGGCTCTTGGAGAAATTATATAAAAAACATTTATTTTCTCAAACGTATTTCTACAAATAGACAAAAAAACATAAATCTGCCGGCTCAACCTAACGTCGACAAAAACTCGTGTATTCATAGAGAATCCAATTTTTTGTTTTTTAATTAGCGCTCGTTTCCAATCGCCATTTTTTAATTGCGGGGAAAAAAAAAGACGACGTCAGGCGGCGCCGCGGCAATTTTTTTGTTTGTTTCTTCGAAAACAATAAAACCAAAAATCGCAAAGGTCTGTCGACAACCGTGGGCGATTTTTTTTTTTTAACTCGTGGGTTTTTTTCCGGTCACGTATGGGAGTTTGCGGGGGGGGGGGGGGGATTGGCGAGCAGGGACACGAGGGGTTAAAAATCAGCATCGCGTTCTGATAATCCGCCATTATAAAAAGAAATTAAGACACGCGGAAGAAAAAAAAGCTTGTGACTTTGTAGTGTGGATGCAGCAGATATTTACACCCCCCCCCCCATTCCCACGCACCCCAATTTTTTCACTAGGTCACATACTCTCACCTTGTCAACACCCAAATGACACGTAGTGGTTCCCCTACACTGTTTCGCCATGAGTGGGTGCCCTCAAACGCTGCACCCACCCCCCCAAACACACACACACCCTTCTCTCCTCCTCCCTGGAACTCCCCAGCCTTCTTTTTTAGAACCATCTGCAAAAAGAAAAAAAAAAAAAAGTCCCCGGCGGAGGCTGCTGCCGCACGGCCCTTTTTCCAACTCTGTCTTGGCAGAGAGTCAAGAGCTGATAAGCATTTGAGCGGCACAGCTCCACTGCCGGGGCAGAAAGAAAAAAACAGCTGCTCCTACCATTACATTTGGACTGAGAGCATCTGGGGGGGGGGGGGAAGAAAGAAGGGAAAGGGGGTGGCGGTGGATGGGGTTGCACGGCCTGGGCAGCAGGGCTAAGGGGTTCGGGGCTGGAGCTCCAGCGAGCGGTGGAGAATGCGTGTCCTCCATTTTCTCTGCTCTCTCCGTGCTGCCCTCCCCCTGCCCCAACCCCAAAGGAAGCCCCCGGCCGTTCCTGCTCGAAGTCACGTTTGGCTCGTTTTGCCCCCCCCCCTGGCCGTTTCCACAACCCTCGCCCTAACGACTGTTTTCAAGAGACACGAGGAAGAGTTTCCAGTCTAAAAAAATCATTTCAAGATATTTAACCCTTTGCATTCGCCGTGTAGGCACCCGGCGTTGTTTCGGTGGCTTCCGCCCCCCCCAAAACTTTTTAATTTTTTTTATTTCCCCCCTTTTTTTTTTCCATTTGCGGCGGATCACTGTACGTCTAATGTAAGTGAAACATCCTGCCTCTTTTTGGGATCCGTTCCAAGGGCTGCTCAGCGAAGTTCAGTAGAACAAACTTTGCCCCCCCCCCCCCCCCGCCCGCCCGGCCCCCTCCGCCCCTTCTCTCGCTCTCGCCGCTCGCTCTCCCGAAGCAGCAAGACAAAAAAAAAAAAACTCCTCCGAGCCGTTCTCTGCGACCGCTCTTTCATTTTATTTTATTTTTATGATGATTTTTTTTGGGGGGGGGGGGTTTGCCCCCCCCCCATTTTTTTGCCGCCAAGGAGTTAAAGCGGAAGGTTTCTATATACTGACATGGCATCGGCAGCGTTGCAAATCGAGGTGGGGTTCTTCACTTTCTTTTTTTTATTTTTTTTTTAACCCTTTAAAAGAGTGAACGGCAGCGTTGGTGATATAATATGGCTGCTTGATATGCTGTATGCCTGCTTATCTTGGTGGTATCCCAATGGCTGTGCCCCCCCCCACCTTCCAATCGTAATAGCCCCCTCCCCTTACTAACCTGTCTCCCCATTTTCCCTCTTCCATTGCCCCCATTTGTCGCCGTGATGGTGTAGGCCAAATGGGAGAGAGTAGATAGCGAGGGGGGGGGGGGCAAATTAGGCCTCGACAAGCTAATTCTCTCGTAGCAACAGGATTTCTTGGTATCGCTGC
This sequence comes from Xenopus tropicalis, assembly GCF_000004195.4. Lineage (NCBI taxonomy): Eukaryota > Metazoa > Chordata > Amphibia > Anura > Pipidae > Xenopus > Xenopus tropicalis. Next base: position 3,698,911 of record NC_030679.2, on the reverse strand, counting down.
TTTGGCACCAATTCTACATTTCTACCCGTCCAAGTGTCCCGCTGCGTCATCTCTCGCCATTTCTCTCCACCAATCGAATCCGCTCTTCCGTAATCAAAAATATATACTTTCGACTCCATTGGTAAATTCGAAGGCAAAAAAAAAAAATAGAGAGAGAGAAAGAGGAAGAGCGAGAGGGGAGACTCGATACAGAGAACTTTATGGGAGCCTATGATTTGCCCATGGGGGGGCAGGAACTGGGGGGGCAAATCTCTGCTTTCTGTCTTGTGATGTGCGTATGAAACGCCTACAGAGGCACCTTGGTTTCTTCAGCGATGAGTCCGCCATAAACCATTATATATATATATATACAGGTATGGGATCCCTTAACCGGAAGCCCGTTATCCAGACTGCTCCAAATTACGGAAAGCCTGTCTGCCATTGACTCCATCTTAATCAAATAATTCAGAATTTTTAAACTGATTTCTTTTTTCTCTGTAATAATAAAACAGTACCTGTACTTGATCCCAACTAAGATATAATTACCCCTTATTGGGGCAGAACAGCCCTATTGGGTTTATTTCATGGTTAAATGATTCCCTTTTCTCTGTAATAATAAAACAGTACCTGTACTTGATCCCAACTAAGATATAATTACCCCTTATTGGGGCAGAACAGCCCTATTGGGTTTATTTCATGGTTAAATGATTCCCTTTTCTCTGTAATAATAAAACAGTACCTGTACTTGATCCCAACTAAGATATAATTACCCCTTATTGGGGCAGAACAGCCCTATTGGGTTTATTTAATGGTTAAATGATTCCCTTTTCTCTGTAATAATAAAACAGTACCTGTACTTGATCCCAACTAAGATATAATTACCCCTTATTGGGGGCAGAACAGCCCTATTGGGTTTATTTAATGGTTAAATGATTCCCTTTTCTCTGTAATAATAAAACAGTACCTGTACTTGATCCCAACTAAGATATAATTACCCCTTATTGGGGCAGAACAGCCCTATTGGGTTTATTTAATGGTTAAATGATTCCCTTTTCTCTGTAATAATAAAACAGTACCTGTACTTGATCCCAACTAAGATATAATTACCCCTTATTGGGGCAGAACAGCCCTATTGGGTTTATTTCATGGTTAAATGATTCCCTTTTCTCTGTAATAATAAAACAGTACCAGTACTTGATCCCAACTAAGATATAATTACCCCTTATTGGGGGCAGAACAGCCCTATTGGGTTTATTTAATGGTTAAATGATTCCCTTTTCTCTGTAATAATAAAACAGTACCTGTACTTGATCCCAACTAAGATATAATTACCCCTTATTGGGGGCAGAACAGCCCTATTGGGTTTATTTAATGGTTAAATGATTCCCTTTTCTCTGTAATAATAAAACAGTACCTGTACTTGATCCCAACTAAGATATAATTACCCCTTATTGGGGCAGAACAGCCCTATTGGGTTTATTTCATGGTTAAATGATTCCCTTTTCTCTGTAATAATAAAACAGTACCTGTACTTGATCCCAACTAAGATATAATTACCCCTTATTGGGGCAGAACAGCCCTATTGGGTTTATTTAATGTTTTATTGATTTTTTAGTAGACTTAAGGTATGGAGATCCAAATTACAGAAAGACCTCTTAACTGGAATACCCTTTGTTCCGAGCATTCTGGATAAGGGGTCCTATACCTGTATATATATATATAGGCACTGGTCTGTCCATGTGCGACATGGGGGGGTCGCCCAAAAAAGAAAAAAATAGCTAAAATGATAAAAAACAACAACAATGTCCCCTGATGCCCGGGATGTGGGGGGGCTCAGTAACGTCGGTAGGAACTATTTTCTGCTCATACTGGGACCCCCCCCCCCGGCTGCCTGTCCTTAGAAGGCTTCACGCTGCCGCCTATTATTATTATTATGTGAGCCCCCCGGGCCCATCAGCCCTGTCTGGGGGTAATTAGGCCTCCTCTTAAATTAAACCAGACGAGACACAGTTTTTTTTTTTCTTCCCCTTTAAAATAGAAGCCCTGCTCCTCCGTCACGTTCTGCCCAAACCACTAGGGGCGACTCGTGGCTAATTGCCCCCTTCTCTCATTACCGTCGGCTCCTTTATCACCGGGGCTGGAAAGCTTCCTCGCCCTGATGCCCCGGCTGGGTCTGAAGAGACCCCACGTTGGGGGTTAGAGAGACAGAGGTCAAATAAACCACTTGGGTCGGGTGGGGGGGTTAGAGAGACAGAGGTCCAATACCCCATTTGGGTCGGGTGGGGGGGTTAGAGAGACAGAGGTCCCATACCCCATTTGGATCGGGGTGGGGGGGTTAGAGAGACAGAGGTCCAATACCCCATTTGGATCGGGGTGGGGGGGTTAGAGAGACAGAGGTCCAATACCCCATTTGGGTCGGGGTTGGGGGGTTAGAGAGACAGAGGTCCAATACCCCATTTGGGTCGGGTGGGGGGGTTAGAGAGACAGAGGTCCAATACCCCATTTGGGTCGGGGTGGGGGGGTTAGAGAGACAGAGGTCCAATACCCCATTTGGGTCGGGTGGGGGGGTTAGAGAGACAGAGGTCCAATACCCCATTTGGGTCGGGGTGGGGGGGTTAGAGAGACAGAGGTCCAATACCCCATTTGGGTCGGGTGGGGGGGTTAGAGAGACAGAGGTCCAATACCCCATTTGGGTCGGGGTGGGGGGGTTAGAGAGACAGAGGTCCAATACCCCATTTGGGTCGGGTAACAGAGGTCCAATACCCCATTTGGGTCGAGTGGGGGGGGTTAGAGAGACAGAGGTCCAATACCCCATTTGGGTCGGGGTGGGGGGGTCAGAGAGACAGGGGTCCAATACCCCATTTGGGTTGGGGGGTTAGAGAGACAGAGGTCCAATACCCCATTTGGGTCGGGGTGGGGGGGTCAGAGAGACAGGGGTCCAATACCCCATTTGGGTTGGGGGGTTAGAGAGACAGAGGTCCAATACCCCATTTGGGTCGGGTGGGGGGGTTAGAGAGACAGAGGTCCAATACCCCATTTGGGTCGGGTGGGGGGGTTAGAGAGACAGAGGTCCAATACCCCATTTGGGTCGGGTGGGGGGGTTAGAGAGACAGAAAGCTCCATCAGATCCCCTAATATTTAATATTGAATCACAATCCAGATATTATTTTTCTATTTAACCCTATTAAAGCCCCTGCAAAAATTAGAAACGATACCTTTTTGATACTGGCGGGGGGGCCATTTGGAAATATTGGTGTAAAAAACAAAACAAAAAACCTTATTGGTGGAGAGGGCCAAAAAGTTTCCAAATTATTTCTATAGACAATGGGAAATCAGCAGCCGGTATTGTATTCAGTCATTAGTTGGGGGTCCGGGGGGGTTTGTTTGCTGTTTATTTGTAGCTGGAGAGGCCCAAAGGGATATATATACAGGTATAGGACCCGTTATCCAGAATGCTCGGGACCAAGGGTATTCCGTAATTTAGATCTCCATACCTTAAGTCTACTAAAAAATCAATAAAACATTAAATAAACCCAATAGGGCTGTTCTGCCCCAATAAGGGGTAATTATATCTTAGTTGGGATCAAGTACAGGTACTGTTTTATTATTACAGAGAAAAGGGAATCATTTAACCATTAAATAAACCCAATAGGGCTGTTCTGCCCCCAATAAGGGGTAATTATATCTTAGTTGGGATCAAGTACAGGTACTGTTTTATTATTACAGAGAAAAGGGAATCATTTAACCATGAAATAAACCCAATAGGGCTGTTCTGCCCCCAATAAGGGGCAATTATATCTTAGTTGGGATCAAGTACAGGTACTGTTTTATTATTACAGAGAAAAGGGAATCATTTAACCATGAAATTAACCCAATAGGGCTGTTCTGCCCCAATAAGGGGTAATTATATCTTAGTTGGGATCAAGTACAGGTACTGTTTTATTATTACAGAGAAAAGGGAATCATTTAACCATTAAATAAACCCAATAGGGCTGTTCTGCCCCAATAAGGGGTAATTATATCTTAGTTGGGATCAAGTACAGGTACTGTTTTATTATTACAGAGAAAAGGGAATCATTTAACCATTAAATAAACCCAATAGGGCTGTTCTGCCCCCAATAAGGGGTAATTATATCTTAGTTGGGATCAAGTACAGGTACTGTTTTATTATTACAGAGAAAAGGGAATCATTTAACCATGAAATAAACCCAATAGGGCTGTTCTGCCCCCAATAAGGGGTAATTATATCTTAGTTGGGATCAAGTACAGGTACTGTTTTATTATTACAGAGAAAAGGGAATCATTTAACCATGAAATAAACCCAATAGGGCTGTTCTGCCCCCAATAAGGGGTAATTATATCTTAGTTGGGATCAAGTACAGGTACTGTTTTATTATTACAGAGAAAAGGGAATCATTTAACCATGAAATAAACCCAATAGGGCTGTTCTGCCCCAATAAGGGGTAATTATATCTTAGTTGGGATCAAGTACAGGTACTGTTTTATTATTACAGAGAAAAGGGAATCATTTAACCATGAAATAAACCCAATAGGGCTGTTCTGCCCCAATAAGGGGTAATTATATCTTAGTTGGGATCAAGTACAGGTACTGTTTTATTATTACAGAGAAAAGGGAATCATTTAACCATGAAATAAACCCAATAGGGCTGTTCTGCCCCAATAAGGGGTAATTATATCTTAGTTGGGATCAAGTACAGGTACTGTTTTATTATTACAGAGAAAAGGGAATCATTTTTAGAAATTAGAATGATTTACTTATAGTGGAGTCTATGGGGGATGGCCTTCCCGTAATTCTGGATAACGGGTTTCCGGATGATGGATCCCATACCTGTATTCAAGCTCCAAACGGACATTTTGCTCAACCTGCCCCGGAGTCTCCGAGACCCTTATAGAGGTCAGATTCAGTTTTCATAGAGATCCCCCCCCCAACCCCATTGGTGAAGATACACTTCTATAAGGATTTATAAAAGCCGACCTTAATATTATCAAATAATAATAATCCTGAGGTTATTCAGGAGCGGAACCCCCCCCCCCCCCGCCCCCCGCCCCCCAATACAGAATCATGAAGGCAGAATTTTCCTTTTCCAGATATTATTTTTCAAATTCCATATTTTTGGATTTGCCCATTTCCCACCATTTTGGGCCTCACTTTCCTTTCTTCCTCCTCTTCCACCACTCGGTAATTAAACCCCCCGCGGCGTTAATACGGAGCTTGGCCCAATCACAAGGCTTTTATTTTCTAATCCAGAATGAAACCATTTTGGAACATTACCGTTGCCTCGGCCAATCAGGGAGCCCGACACTTGCAGGGTGGAGGCCGAAGCTAAAATTAGTCAAATTCCTGCTTTTTTTACATTTTTTTTGGCAAATATCTAGGAAAGGAAACGGGGGATCAGAACAGAAAGGGTTTCTCCGTCGTGTCGGGGGCTCAGGTTGCCCCAAAGCCGCCGCACAAGGGATGCACAGTGAGACGCGGAGCTCGCACTCTGACTGCGCTATTGTATCAAGGGGAGCTTCAAAGCCCCTCGCGCTTCTATGATCTCTGAAAGCCAAATAAACAAATAAACCCCCAGTCCATCGATTGAGCCGAATCTCTAAACTCGTCTTTGAGCCTTATTATTAACCCCTCGGCTGCCGGTCTGAGCGACAAATCCCAGGCTTTGAAGCCGTTCCTGAGAAGGGGGTGAAAGTGTTTTACTTGGTTGGAAACAGGGAAAGGACTGATGAATGCTCATAGTATATCGGGCAGGTCTAGGTATCGACTTTATGTACATTAACTAGAGAGGGGTTTATAAAGTGAAAAAATGCTGATATTCCAGTCCCAGCTGTAGGGAAAAGCCCCCCCTCGGGGGTTAAACCTTTGCTAAGTTCCCCCTTAGCTCATAATGAGGTTACAGATATATAGAAACATTGGGGTAACAGTCACCCCGCTATAGTTCCAGGGCACAAATAAGCACTCACCCCAAATCCCCCCCCTAACTGGCCTTCAGGCTGGGCCCCCTTAGCCCATAACAAGGTTACAGATATATAGAAACATTGGGGTAACAGTCACCCCGCTATAGTTCCAGGGGTACCCAGGGCACAAATAAGCACTCACCCCAAATCCCCCCTAACTGGCCTTCAGGCTGGGCCCCCTTAGCCCATAACAAGGTTACAGATATATAGAAACATTGGGGTAACAGTCACCCCGCTATAGTTCCAGGGGTACCCAGGGCACAAATACCCACTCACCCCAAATCCCCCCCTAACTGGCCTTCAGGCTGGGCCCCCTTAGCCCATAACAAGGTTACAGATATATAGAAACATTGGGGTAACAGTCACCCCGCTATAGTTCCAGGGGTACCCAGGGCACAAATAAGCACTCACCCCAAATCCCCCCCTAACTGGCCTTCAGGCTGGGCCCCCTTAGCCCATAACAAGGTTACAGATATATAGAAACATTGGGGTAACAGTCACCCCGCTATAGTTCCAGGGGTACCCAGGGCACAAATAAGCCCTCACCCCAAATCCCCCCCTAACTGGCCTTCAGGCTGGGCCCCCTTAGCCCATAACAAGGTTACAGATATATAGAAACATTGGGGTAACAGTCACCCCGCTATAGTTCCAGGGGTACCCAGGGCACAAATAAGCACTCACCCCAAATCCCCCCCTAACTGGCCTTCAGGCTGGGCCCCCTTAGCCCATAACAAGGTTACAGATATATAGAAACATTGGGGGGCAGCCCCCAAGTTTGGTAGCCACTTGAGTTTTGGACCTCCCAGTTTGGGCCTTTATATAAACACAGAAGTTGACATTTTGATGAATGTTCTCCTATTATATTCTGGCAGTTAGTAGTATTATGTCCAATTTTTGTTGTTTAGAATTGGCCTGACTTGCTGAACCCCAGTGTATAGTTTATATTTACCCAATGGGCAAAGAAAATATTATAGTGATGATTTCGACATATTATGATGAAACCAAGTGAGTTGCTATGGAAAGAGATTGGATGTTTGTTGAACAGGTGACAAATTAGCCCCTCCTCTTTTCTAAAAGTACAATTAAAAAAAAAAAATAGATTTAAGGTACGTTCTGAATTTCACTTTAGACTTTAAAAGAATGAGCTGAAAAGGGCAAAACTTTTCAATAAAATCCAGAAATCGCAGAGGGATTTGGTAGAAGTTGTTCCACCACCAATGAGAAGACGACACGTTGGGATTTGGTTGGGGTTTGTAATAAACTTCATCAATTGGGGGCAGTTTTGTAGTTTGTGTTGAGTAATGCCAACGTGTAGGTTGGAGCCCAAAACAGTTGTGTTGGAAAATTCATTTGGAGGTTCAGCTCCGAGGCCAAGAACCTCAAGAGCTCAGCGAGGGCTTCCGGTGGGGTGGGAACAAGCTGGAACCCGAGGTTTCACGCTGACGAGAAGGTTCGGAATAATTATCACTCGAGGAGAAATAGATGTTTTCAGTTTTGAGCAAGACTTTTTTTAATTATGAAGAATCGGACTTCTGAAGTCCAAGAATCAAAGGTCTGGTTAAGTCCTTAAGCCTGGATAGGGCCACACAAGGGATAGGGAAACCAAGGTCTGGGCTGAGTCCTTAAGCCTGGATAGGGCCACACAAGGGATAGGGAACCCAAGGTCTGGTTAAGTCCTTAAGCCTGGATAGGGCCACACAAGGGATAGGGAACCCAAGGTCTGGTTAAGTCCTTAAGCCTGGATAGGGCCACACAAGGGATAGGGAACCCAAGGTCTGGTTAAGTCCTTAGGCCTGGATAGGGCCACACAAGGGATAGGGAACCCAAGGTCTGGGCTAAGTCCTTAGGCCTGGATAAGGCCACACAAGGCATAGGGAACCCAAGGTCTGGTTAAGTCCTTAAGCCTGGATAGGGCCACACAAGGGATAGGGAAACCAAGGTCTGGGCTGAGTCCTTAAGCCTGGATAGGGTCACACAAGGGATAGGGAACCCAAGGTCTGGGCTGAGTCCTTAAGCCTGGATAGGGCCACACAAGGGATAGGGAACCCAAGGTCTGGGCTGAGTCCTCGTTTCTCAGGGCTCTTTCACACGGAGCACAACAGGGACGGACGGATTTACGACGCCTTCGCAGATGGGCGGAAACTGCCGCTATTTTATTAGGGTAACCACAGGATTTTACGGGGTGCCTCCTTTTGTTGTGTCCCCCCTGGTGTTTGAGTTTTATCAGCCGCCTTCTCAAGGAACTTGTTTTCAGGCCCAGCGTGGCCCTTGCCAGTTTGAACATTTCACGGTTGGGTTTCAAAAGAATTTCTTAGTGACCTAGTTTTCGGCTTTCGTGAGAGATCCTGCCCCCCCCCCCAGTCAACTGCTTGTCCAACAAACACCAAGCTCTTTTGTTCTATTTGATCGATTTCCACTGTAAAATCTTCTTAAACGTGGTACGAGCCCAATCCCAGTTAATTGAATGTAAAGTCTTCTCTGCTACTGGATACTGGGCTCTCCTTGTCTAGACAGACAATAAATAGTATATTAATGTCCTCAGTTACCCATGATGTGGGCCAATTTGGGTGGTCAATTATTATAAAACCATAATGAGGCCAAAGGAGATGGCAAGTTATAAAACACAGTAAATACTACGATCATCAATGACTTGGTGTCCAGTTATGACCAGGTCATCATAATTCATATCTACCCCTTTGGGCCTTGGGTTCCATTATGCCCAGGGCACTATGCATGGAGTTGGTATGGTTTCCCTGTGTGTGTGTGGGACCTTGGGTTCCCTATATGCATAGAACTGGAACACGGAACACCTTCTTAAAGCTATCTGCATGGAGTTGGTATGGTTTCCCTGTGTGTGTGTGGGACCTCGGGTTCCCTATATGCATAGAACTGGAACACGGAACCCCTTCTTAAAGCTATCTGCATGGAGTTGGTATGGTTTCCCTGTGTGTGTGTGGGACCTTGGGTTCCCTATATGCATAGAACTGGAACCCCTTCTTAAAGCTATCTGCATGGAGTTGGTATGGTTTCCCTGTGTGTGTGTGTGGGACCTTGGGTTCCCTATATGCATAGAACTGGAACACGGAACCCCCTTCCTAAAGCTATCTGCATGGAGTTGGTATGGTTTCCCTGTGTGTGTGTGTGTGGGACCTTGGGTTCCCTATATGCATAGAACTGAAACACGGAACCCCTTCTTAAAGCTATCTGCATGGAGTTGGTATGGTTTCCCTGTGTGTGTGGGACCTTGGGTTCCCTATATGCATAGAACTGGAACACGGAACCCCTTCCTAAAGCTATCTGCATGGAGTTGGTATGGTTTCCCTGTGTGTGTGTGTGTGGGACCTTGGGTTCCCTATATGCATAGAACTGGAACACGGAACCCCTTCTTGTCTGTACATGGGTCTCCTTCTTGGTACTTTGTTGTTCTCCTAAACCCAAGGGCAGTTCCGGCTCCTGGTGTAATTATAAGAGTAATTAAATGTTGTTTCTGCTCCGTGGTGCTTTCATGATGATCCCATGTACACATTCTCTCTTCTCGACGATGTTTTGTTAACGTTAATAAGTGAGCGGTTGGTGTTTGCACTTTCTCCTTCCAGTTAGGTCCCGCCCACTCCCTATCACTATCCGATAGGTTGCAAATACCCAACAATCGCCCCCTGTCCCTGACTGGCCCATTAAACAGACTCATTAGGACGACCACTCAAGGGGGGGCTACTGAGTAGCCCATATATTGCTCTTAATAGAGCAAAGTGGTCCCGATGGTCCACATATATCTAAATCAAAATGACTGAACTCCATCTTTGGATGCCTTCTTGCTAGAAAATGTCCTCCTGCTTTTATTGGTCCATTCAAATGCGCCTCCATCTACATCCTTATCTGCTCCTAAGGACCAGGCCCATAGAATAACCCGGCGACCAGGTTCCCTGGTTTCCAGGGCTTTAAAAGAAACATCAGCCTTCCTCTAGTACTTGGCTGCCATTATACCTATTGCTCCGAACGAGCAGACGGTGGCTGATAGGGGCCATGTCGTAGGTGGTAGGAAGAGTTTCCCTTCCCAGAAGGTCTGTCGGGAGGCTGAGACATCTCAGGGAGGAAGAGAGAAGGCTACAATGATGGAAACTATAGTTATAGTCTATATAACCAAGTAAGAGAAATTGAAATAAGGTTGGGGGAGCGATACACAAATTTAGGGGTACAGAAGTGAAAATTACCACCAGGTTAAACCTCTCATTCCAAAAACACCACCAACTCAAGTGTTGAAGCCAGCGAGCTGCCGATATTGTATCCTATGTATCCATAAGGAGGTTCGTTACTCAGCAATTAATGCTACCCCCCGACAGCCCATGAATAATGAAAGATTTACAAAAAGATATACAAGTATGGGATCCCTCATCCGAAAACCCATTATCCAGAAAGCTCCGAAGGACGGAATGCCGGAATAAAACAGTACCTGTACTTGATCCCAACTAGGATATAATTACCCCTTATTGGGGCAGAACAGCCCTATTGGGTTTATTTAACGGTTAAATGATTCCCTTTTCTCTGTAATAATAAAACAGTACCTGTACTTGATCCCAACTAAGATATAATTACCCCTTATTGGGACAGAACAGCCATATTGGGTTTATTTAATGGTTAAATGATTCCCTTTTCTCTGTAATAATAAAACAGTACCTGTACTTGATCCCAACTAAGATATAATTACCCCTTATTGGGGCAGAACAGCCCTATTGGGTTTATTTAATGGTTAAATGATTCCCTTTTCTCTGTAATAATAAAACAGTACCTGTACTTGATCCCAACTAAGATATAATTACCCCTTATTGGGGCAGAACAGCCCTATTGGGTTTATTTCATGGTTAAATGATTCCCTTTTCTCTGTAATAATAAAACAGTACCTGTACTTGATCCCAACTAAGATATAATTACCCCTTATTGGGGCAGAACAGCCCTATTGGGTTTATTTCATGGTTAAATGATTCCCTTTTCTCTGTAATAATAAAACAGTACCTGTACTTGATCCCAACTAAGATATAATTACCCCTTATTGGGGCAGAAAAGCCCTATTGGGTTTAATTAAAATTTTATAGATTTTTTTAGTAGACGTAAGGTATAGAGATCCAAATTACGGAAAGACCCCTTATACAGAATACCCTTGGTCCCGAGCACTCTGGATAAGGGGTCCTATTCCTGTATTTGTTTTATGGAGGCCAAGTGGCTAATGAAAGTCTTCACATACATAAGGATCCCGCTAACACTGGGTATTTTGTAACCCGCAGGTTTCTCATCACAACGACGTCGGGGCGACGACGACGACAAGGTCAGATTTGCCCCTTGACGAAGAGACAAGTTGAGTAATTTAGAAGCATACGATTGGCCGACATTACTATGCAAAATGGGGGAGAGAATGTTCTACATGGAATTTAAAAATGATCAAATCTTTTTTTGAAGAGAATTTGTGCACAAATTTCTGGAATAATAATGGAAAACGTAAACTTTTTTCTTTTTTTTTCAAATTTTTTTCAAGTTTTCGGCATGAAAAAAAGAGAGGTTTTCTGCTTCATTAAACCCGATACCCTGCGATTCCCAAGGCACGTGCCTAAATTAGTTGCCTATTTGCCCATATCCCTTTGAGAGCGGCTCCTATTGAGAAGGGAACAAAGGCCACGACCCGGAGGTCAGAGAGTAACTGGGAAAGTCTGACCTCCCTTTGTCGGCAGCCGCCTCTGTTTATTTTCCCTAAGTAAAGATCAGCAATACATTAAGTAAAGAGGATTAGGAAGGTTATTCCCCCAGGGACGGGATTCCAACAAGTGGCAAAACATCACTTGGAACGTTAGGCGCCGGCCTTACACCGACACAGCTCCCTATAGAGCCTCAATACATAGAATAGGGGATCTTTAAAAAATATTATCTAAAAATTCTCCCCTTTGCAATATAAAGTAAGAAATGTAAACATTTTGAAAAATGTTTAATATGTGAATGTGAAAAAAACAAAAAACATCCAAACTTCATTAATATTAAATTGAATGTGAAAAAAACAAAAAACATCCAAACTTCATTAATATTAAATTGAATGTGAAAAAAACAAAAAAACATCCAAACTTCATTAATATTAAATTGAATGTGAAAAAAACAAAAAACATCCAAACTTCATTAATATTAAATTGAATGTGAAAAAAACAAAAAAACATCCAAACTTCATTAATATTATTTGGATGTGAAAAAAAACAAAAAACATCCAAACTTCATTAATATTATTTGGATGTGAAAAAAACAAAAAACATCCAAACTTCATTAATATTATTTGGATGTGAAAAAAACAAAAAAACATCCAAACTTCATTAATATTATTTGGATGTGAAAAAAAACAAAAAACATCCAAACTTCATTAATATTATTTGGATGTGAAAAAAACAAAAAAACATCAAAACTTCATTAATATTATTTGAATGTGAAAAAAAACAAAAAACATCCAAACTTAATTAATATTATTTGAATGTAAAAAAAAACAAAAAACATCCAAACTTCATTAATATTATTTGAATGTGAAAAAAACATCCAAACTTCATTAATATTATTTGAATGTGAAAAAAACAAAAAACATCCAAACTTCATTAATATTATTTGAATGTGAAAAAAACATCCAAACTTCATTAATATTAAATTGAATGTGAAAAAAACAAAAAACATCCAAACTTTATTAATATTAAATTGAATGTGAAAAAAACAAAAAACATCCAAACTTTATTAATATTATTTGAATGTGGAAAAAAACAAAAAACATCCAAACTTTATTAATATTATTTGAATGTGGAAAAAAACATCCAAACTTTATTAATATTATTTGAATGTGGAAAAAAACAAAAAACATCCAAACTTCATTAATATTAAATTGAATGCCTTGCTTAATATATATAATTTTTATAGGCATGGGAACTATTATCTGGACAGCTCTAAAATAGGAGAATTTCCCATGTCCCATAATGTTCCGGTTAAGGGGACAGTTCCCAATTTTTTTTTTAAGTTTTCCTCCCTTTGTAAAATAATAATGGTAAAGAAAAATACAGGTATGGGATCCCTTATCCGGGAACCCATTATGCAGAAAGTTCCATCTGCCATAGACTCCATTATAAGCAAATAATTCTAATTTTTGAAAATGATTTCCCTTTTCTCTGTAATAATAAAACAGTACCTGTACTTGATCCCAACTAAGATATAATTACCCCTTATTGGGGCAGAACAGCCCTATTGGGTTTATTTAATGGTTAAATGATTCCCTTTTCTCTGTAATAATAAAACAGTACCTGTACTTGATCCCAACTAAGATATAATTACCCCTTATTGGGGCAGAACAGCCCTATTGGGTTTATTTAATGGTTAAATGATTCCCTTTTCTCTGTAATAATAAAACAGTACCTGTACTTGATCCCAACTAAGATATAATTACCCCTTATTGGGGCAGAACAGCCCTATTGGGTTTATTTCATGGTTAAATGATTCCCTTTTCTCTGTAATAATAAAACAGTACCTGTACTTGATCCCAACTAAGATATAATTACCCCTTATTGGGGCAGAACAGCCCTATTGGGTTTATTTAATGGTTAAATGATTCCCTTTTCTCTGTAATAATAAAACAGTACCTGTACTTGATCCCAACTAAGATATAATTACCCCTTATTGGGGGCAGAACAGCCCTATTGGGTTTATTTAATGGTTAAATGATTCCCTTTTCTCTGTAATAATAAAACAGTACCAGTACTTGATCCCAACTAAGATATAATTACCCCTTATTGGGGCAGAACAGCCCTATTGGGTTTATTTAATGGTTAAATGATTCCCTTTTCTCTGTAATAATAAAACAGTACCTGTACTTGATCCCAACTAAGATATAATTACCCCTTATTGGGGGCAGAACAGCCCTATTGGGTTTATTTCATGGTTAAATGATTCCCTTTTCTCTGTAATAATAAAACAGTACCTGTACTTGATCCCAACTAAGATATAATTACCCCTTATTGGGGCAGAACAGCCCTATTGGGTTTATTTAATGGTTAAATGATTCCCTTTTCTCTGTAATAATAAAACAGTACCTGTACTTGATCCCAACTAAGATATAATTACCTCTTATTGGGGGAAAAACAAGGCTATTGGGTTTATTCGGTTTAAGTCATGGAGATCCAAATTACAGAAAGATCCCTTACCCAGAAACCCCAAGGTCCCAAGCATTCTGGATAACAGGTCCTATACCTGTAATAATAATAATTAAAAAAAAAATCCTCATACAAAATAAGCCGACATAAGTTCATGGTCATTGTAGAATTGTAGAATTTACCAGATAGGATACGGTGGCCCTTTATTTTAGAAAGACGCCTTATCTTAAAAAGAAAAAAAAACTCCAGGTCCAAAGCATTCAATATATAAAATCCCATCTTTGTAATAATATTATTAGGATTCTTTATTAACCCTTTACGTGCCACCGCTCATACAATCTCATTGTACCGACTGTAGGTTCCGGGATTCTTGTTTGTTTCGTGGAGGGAGGGTGTGGCCCGCACTAAAAAGGGTTAATCTAGTGCCGGCAGATCCTGCAATACTTTATAGAGAGTATTTAATCATTAATGTACTTCTGTCCCTGCCCCGGTGATGCTTAAGAGCCAAGTAGGCATTCAGGCCAGGGTCACTTCCATCAGTAGCTATTCAACCCGCCTTTTTTGACAATATAAATGATCTTCCAACAGGTATCAGTCTTTCCTATTGGTAAAATCTGTATTCCATTATAACGTGAGATGGTCAATAAAGGGTTAAAAAAAAAAAAAGATCAACGTGGTTTGGGTCGTCTTGGGCACCGAGCTTTATTTTTTATTCTTTTTCTGATCACTGGGTTCCGTAATTGCATCTTTTTATGTTTCTTTATACCCGAGTCCTTGGCAAGAATAGATGTTGGTGAGTGTTTGACTATTTATCCGTCTAGTTCTGTGAGGGAGAACCATCCAAAGTGAGAAAAAAGTTATTTGGAAAAAAAATCTCTGATCTGTTTCTATGGTAGGAAGGTGTTGTGCCGTGTTAACCATTGAAAAACTGCAGAAAATTCAGGGTTAAGCGATAAAAATTGCAAGCTTTCGAGATGATATTTCTACAATTTGAAAATAATTTTTAAAAAATGAATACGATTTTAAAAATAAAAAAAAAATAATAATTAGGTAAATCCTTATTTTCAAAATTAACTTCTAATTACTTACTGGGTACATGTAATGTATATAATGTAATGATGGAAAAACACACACATCATACAGAAGCATAAACAACAATTAAATATGTTGCACAATATATTTTTAAAACAGACACAGGGTAATTATTTAAAAAAAAAAAAAAAATTAAGCACAAAAAAGGGGGAAAAAAAAACCCCTGCGATTTTCTATAGGCAAGTTTAGCCTATTTCTGTATTGTACTAATTACAGAATATTAGTCTTCCATGCAAGGGTTAAAAAGATAAAGCCTATACTATGGGCAGGTATTGAAATATATGAAATGATATATAAATATATATAGTTGGATATCATTAACTGATTTAGAAACCTTTTTTTTTTTTACAATTTATATATTTTTTTTAAAAAAGTTTTTGAAAAGTTCACCTTGATTGATATAGATTTCTCCAATGTTAATAAACAATAGATATTTTCATCCAAATGTATTAATTTTTTATAATTAGGTTCACACCTCAGCCTATAAAACAAATAAAAAAAATCCACCGGTGTAATTGGCCGCGGCTTCAATGCAATTAACGAGCTTTTACTTTGAATTTAATTCTGATTCATCAAAGTATTTAATATCTAAATGATCCAATTAAGTGGTTAATATTTGGTAAAATGTTTTTGGGTTTTTTTTTTTATAGTCGAGCAGTTTCAGTAACGACGCTGATCACACAATGTGGAATTTAGTTGTGCAACAAATTGGCACAATAGTAGCAAATATTTAATTAATAATAGAAATATTACACTTTCGCCTCGTGTGGGGCAGATTTATCAAAATGTGGGTGTAAAGCTCATAAATACATTAACACCCACGTTCTTTTCATTTCTATGGGATTTTTAGAAGCATATTTATCAAATGATGAGTTCTAACTTACACCCAATGATAAATACGCTTCTAAAAATCCCATAGAAATGAAAAGAACGTGGGTGAGTTTTTCTGCATTGAGCTCCAAACTCACATTTTGATAAATCTGCCCCTTAGTATATCGATCAGATCTGTTTGGTTTCTATTACCAAATAGAAATGACATTTAGTGATATTTATAAATGCAGAATTAGAGAATGCTTTTTTGAAATCAACAGAATTCATAAAAAAAAAACCCGCAGATTTTATGGTATTTAAAAAGAAAAATAACGTATTTAATAAGTAACCTAAAATAAATAAATACAAATTTTGCATTATATCTGATATTTTTACGTCCTAATAATTTGTCTTCCATTATTTATTATTTAATATTTGGCTGTTTATTGAATTTTTAAATTTACTGAATAGTTTGGAATTTAGGTGAAAAAAAAAATCCCAGTTTCACTCGATTTCAATAAACTAAATATTTATAAAAGAAATGATTATAATCTCCTTTAGTATTTCTGGCAGAATAAAACAACTATCGTAGGTTGGGTGTCGTGGGTTAAAAAAGGGATTTATAAATTTGAAAATATGTTTAATAACTGAAAATGATAGGCTGTGAATTCCGCATCCGACTCGAGTAATAAGTTAGATATTTATTAAAAAACAAAACAAAAAACATAAACAATATTATATTTTTTAACTATTAATACTCTGCATTTTTTCCACAATTTTTTTATTTGATAAATATTATGTTCTTGCCAACTTTTTAATTTTAAATGTCATTGAAAGATGAAATATAATTAAAAAACAATACTAAATATCATTTTTGTGTGACCCAAATCCATTTTTTTTTTGTTATTTGACCGTAGTTCCATTGAAACAGGTGATATTTAAGACGATTTATCTTAATAAAATGATTTTTCAAACTCTCATTGAACGTTCGTAATAAATAAAGTACTTTTAGGGGCAGATTTATCAAAATGTGAGATTAGAATTTACCACAGAAAATTTCTATTCAAGCCTATGGGATTTTTACAAGTGTATTTATCAAGGGGTGAAAGAGTTCATCATTTAATAAATACACTTCCAATAAACTCTCATCTCGTATTTTGATAAATCTGTCCCTTAATGTTTAACACCAAATAGGAACAAAAATCCAATTTTTTTCTGTTCTTTAAATGAAATCGCTCCCGACATTTTTGGATAAATATATTTTCATTTGCTACGACTGGATTGGCTCTGTTTGGTGCATAAATTCTGATTTTAGAAGCAGACAGGCTGGTGAATGGAATGACCCAAGTGGGTGTAGGGGGTGAATCTGATTGTAAGCTCCGTGGCGCTGTGACTGATGTGAAATGGTAAAAAATCTCTGTAAATCTCTGGGTAAATGTATTTTATCTACACGTATAACGTATTAGAAAATAAAATGCATTTACGGTGTTTTTTTTTTAATATATCATAAAAACCTCTGTTTATGATGGTACAGGTATGGGATCTGTTATACGGAAACCCGATATCCAGAAAGCTCCGAATTACGGAAAGCTTGTCTCCCATTGACTCCATTTTAATCAAATAATTCAGATTTTTAAAACTGATTTCCTTTTTCTCTGCAATAATAAAACAGTACCTGTACTTGATCCCAACTAAGATATAATTACCCCTTATTGGGGGCAGAACAGCCCTATTGGGTTTATTTCATGGTTAAATGATTCCCTTTTCTCTGTAATAATAAAACAGTACCTGTACTTGATCCCAACTAAGATATAATTACCCCTTATTGGGGGCAGAACAGCCCTATTGGGTTTATTTCATGGTTAAATGATTCCCTTTTCTCTGTAATAATAAAACAGTACCTGTACTTGATCCCAACTAAGATATAATTACCCCTTATTGGGGCAGAACAGCCCTATTGGGTTTATTTCATGGTTAAATGATTCCCTTTTCTCTGTAATAATAAAACAGTACCTGTACTTGATCCCAACTAAGATATAATTACCCCTTATTGGGGCAGAACAGCCCTATTGGGTTTATTTAATGGTTAAATGATTCCCTTTTCTCTGTAATAATAAAACAGTACCTGTACTTGATCCCAACTAAGACATAATGAATCCTTATTGGTTGCAAAATAATCTTATTGGGTTTAATTAATGTTTTATTGATTTTTTTTATATATGCCTGAAACAAAGAAATTGGACATGTATCAAAATATTTACTTTATTATTATTCTGCTATTATAAAAAAAATAAAATCCAAAATTTAAAATTTTTTCTTTGTAGTAAAAAAAAACAAAAAAATATTCAGAATCAAAATCTAATGCTGAAATAAAAGCAGGAAAATCACAACACGACTGATCCTTTCAAAACCGAAAGCAGAACTGTAAGCCAGACGTGAACAGGAAATGGTTAAAAAATATATATATATTGTTTTAGAAGTAGAGTAAGAGTGGCATTCGCGGAGTTAATTTTTTAAGAAGCAGAAGACCCTGTAGGGAAGAGAGAATGAGCGCTGGTAGAGCAGGCTGACAAAGGGACGGGGTAGAACAGAGCAGTCAATGTCTGGGGCAGCAGTTGCAGGTTTGGCAGCTCCGCGCGCGTTGGAATAACCCTTGAAATCTTAATCCACAGCGATCGCTCTGTTTTCTCCCATCGCCGCATCCAAACTGTGACTAAGTCCCTCATTATACAGCTTCTGGCACATTCTGAGGCTAACTTATTGTACAGACTCACAAAACAGCTTAACCCTATAAGCGCTCAGCCTCAGCTCCGTGCTCCTTCTGCCTTCCTGGCCATCGAGGGTTAACTCCTATATATCCCTATGGCTAGCACTGCTGGAGATTGCTTCTTCCATTGCAAATGTCCCCATTCCTCACTTGCATTTGTCTCCCCAATTTACTTTGCTTCCCCTTTATTCCACGCCCGACACGCCGCTAAATTAACGAATTTTCCAAAAAAAACGATTTTTCTCAGAACCCCCCCAAACCCGAGCAGGATTTTACCCATTCTTATGCTTTATGAATAATCATTCCTACGTGGGAATATCTTTTTCCCCAGAACCGCTGCCGAGTGAAAATAACCAAAAATAAAATACATAAAATGTAATAAAATACAAAAACGATAAAAAAAAAAACAGAAATATAATTTTGAAACATTTTTATAAAAAAGTGGAAGAAAACAAAAGAAAAATAATAAAAAGTAAAGGAAATAAAACTGCAGGAGATTTTCCCAGAATACACTGAGCAACTAAAACACTGGAGGAATAAAAAAAAAAAATTAGAAATATATTTTTGAATCATTTTTAAAAAAAAAACAAAAGAAAAATAATAAAAAAGGAAATAAATTGCAGGAGATTTTCCCAGAATACACTGAGAAACTAAAACACTGGAGGAATAAAAAAAAAAAATTAGAAATATATTTTTGAATCATTTAAAAAAAATAAAAAAAATAATAAAAAAGTAAAGGAAATAAAACTGCAGAAGATTTTCCCAGAATACACTGAGCAACTAAAACGCTCGAGGAATTAAAAAAAAAATTAGAAATATATTTTTGAATCATTTAAAAAAAAAAAAGAAAAATAATAAAAAAGTAAAGGAAATAAAACTGCAGGAGATTTTCCCAGAATACACTGAGCAACTAAAACACTGGAGGAATAAAAAAAAAATTAGAAATATATTTTTGAATCATTTAAAAAAAAAAAAAAAAAAAAAAAGTAAAGGAAATAAAACTGCAGAAGATTTTCCCAGAATACACTGAGCAACTAAAACGCTCGAGGAATTAAAAAAAAAATTAGAAATATATTTTTGAATCATTTAAAAAAAATAAATAAATAATAAAAAAGTAAAGGAAATAAAACTGCAGAAGATTTTCCCAGAATACACTGAGCAACTAAAACGCTCGAGGAATTAAAAAAAAAATTAGAAATATATTTTTGAATCATTTAAAAAAAATAAATAAATAATAAAAAAGTAAAGGAAATAAAACTGCAGAAGATTTTCCCAGAATACACTGAGCAACTAAAACACTGGAGGAATAAAATAAAAACATCAGAAAAGATAATAAATAACAATTAAAAAAAAAAAAACATTTCCAAACAAGAATAAAATGTGCTGAGATTTGCAGTTTTGGAATTTTTTTTTTTTTTTTAACTTGACGGAACTCTTTCCTGACCGCACCCAAGCCCCGAGCTGCCATTTATTAACACTTCGGGCGCTGCAGGACACGGAGCAGGACACGACTATTTACATCCTGGCTCGGCATTATTCTACGTTTTCATTCGGTTTCAGGGAAAAATAACGATAAATAGCGACTAAGGAAATTCATGGAATTCTCTTGAGACGTCGGGAATGAAAATGAAATCTAGATACGCATTTATAACTATGCATGCACACAGGTATGAGATCCGTCATCCAGAAACCCATTATCCAGAACACTACAAATTTCACAAAGGCCCACAGGATCCAATTTAATAAAATAAGTCAATTTTTATAAAAAAAAAAAATATTTGGAGCCAAAACCTTCCTATTGGGTTTATTCCATATTTCAGTGATTTTTTTTTTAGCAACCTTGAACCCCAGGTACTGAGCATTCTGGGTAACAGCTCCCATAACTGTATATATACTGCAAATGTGTGTATATATATTTTTAATTTTATTATGAATTTTTTAATTTTTTTTAATGAATTTATTTTACAAATAAAAATACACACAATTAAAAACTGTTAAGACCCCATTTCCTAGTATTTGTTTGGGTCGGTATATAATATATACAACGGGTCCGGGCTGACCTCGGCACATCATTCGTGGGCCACAGGCGGGTTCGGATTGAGCTCTTCCCACCCGCGACCTAACACTGCTGACTTTGCGTCTTTTGAATTTATAGGCCCATGCCTGCCCCGCCCCTTTTGTGACATCACTGAGGGGGTGGGTCGGGTAGGGTTGGGAGCGGGCGGGTTAGGGGTCGCCCCACACATGGCTACTAGATATCTAGATAAAGGTCAGTTATACGAATACATTTCTATATTTCCAGATTTCGGTGCTTGAAATAACAAGCAAAAAGAACTTTTCTAGATTAACCTACCACCTTCAGATGAATATACATCACTATTAGATGAACCTTCCACCATTAGACAGAACCTACCTCACCACTAGATGAACCCTACCTCACCATTAGACAGAACCTACCTCACCATTAGACAGAACCTACCTCACCATTAGACAGAACCTACCTCACCATTAGATAAACCCTACCTCACCATTAGATAAACCCTACCTCACCATTAGACAGAACCTACCTCACCACTAGATGAACCCTACCTCACCATTAGATGAACCCTACCTCACCATTAGATGAACCTACCTCACCATTAGATGAACCCTACCTCACCATTAGATGAACCCTACCTCACCATTAGATGAACCCTACCTCACCATTAGATGAACCCTACCTCACCATTAGATGAACCTACCTCACCATTAGATGAACCCTACCTCACCATTAGATGAACCCTACCTCACCATTAGATGAACCCTACCTCACCATTAGATGAACCCTACCTCACCATTAGATGAACCCTACCTCACCATTAGATGAACCCTACCTCACCATTAGATGAACCCTACCTCACCATTAGATGAACCTACCTCACCATTAGATGAACCTACCTCACCATTAGATGAACCCTACCTCACCATTAGATGAACCCTACCTCACCATTAGACAGAACCTACCTCACCACTAGATGAACCCTACCTCACCATTAGATGAACCCTACCTCACCATTAGATGAACCTACCTCACCATTAGATGAACCTACCTCACCATTAGATAAACCCTACCTCACCATTAGATAAACCCTACCTCACCATTAGATGAACCTACCTCACCATTAGATAAACCCTACCTCACCATTAGATAAACCCTACCTCACCATTAGACAGAACCTACCTCACCATTAGATAAACCCTACCTCACCATTAGATAAACCCTACCTCACCATTAGACAGAACCTACCTCACCATTAGATAAACCCTACCTCACCATTAGACAGAACCTACCTCACCACTAGATGAACCCTACCTCACCATTAGATGAACCCTACCTCACCATTAGATGAACCTACCTCACCATTAGATAAACCCTACCTCACCATTAGATAAACCCTACCTCACCTCTAGATGAACCTACCTCACCTCTAGATGAACCTACCTCTCCATTAGGTAAACCTTCCACCATTAGATGAACCTACCTCACCACTAGATGAACTTTTCACCAATAGATAAACCTACCTCATCATTAGATGAACCTACTTCTCCATTAGATAAACCTTCCACTATTAGATGAACCTACCTCACCATTAGACAGAACCTATCTCACCATACACAAACCCTACCATGCTATTAGATGAACATATGTTACCATTGGATGAACTTTTTACCAATAGATGAACCTACCTCACCATTAGATGAACCTACCTCACCAATAGATGAACCTACCTCTCCATTAGATGAACCTACCTCTCCATTAGATGAACCTACCTCACCATTAGATTAACAATAAATTACTGATAACGCCAAGATTTCCCATAATGCTGGTGGTAAAATAATAGGAGCTTCTCTACAGACACGCTCTGCCTGCCCAAGGCCAGCACTGCTCCTTTACTGGCCAGAATGGCTACCCACCTAACCAAGCCAGTCTCACTGTATATTTGTCGGCCCTACCTGGATCTGTAATTGGATCATGAAGTGACCATAAATATAAGTTTAAACACATTATGGTTTCCATAGAAATAATAGGAATTTTCCATGCTGAAGGCGCCATTATGGATTGTAGCGCTATTGCCCGGAACGGAACAAGCGGGCTGTGTAATCCAGTTCCCCCCAGTCGGAGAGGAATTCAGGGGGCAATATAAATTCATCATCCAATAGGATATCCCCATGCAGCAAGAGACAAATGTGGCTCCATAAAGAATTCTAATTGCCCCCATATCCTGGCATGACGGCTCTAAGCCGGCCGAGGGTTTGAGGTGGGAGCTGTGGTTTCCAGACTAACCATACCAAATCCTACACCCCGGCCTAGTGAGATGTTATGGAGCTCAGCGGCTGCCGATACACGGATGGGGGGGGGGCGGATATATAATAAATGCTCGCTCCGTGCCAGGCGGCTCGTGGCCAACGTCCAGCAAACAAGAAAAGCTCCAATTTCTGCAGGAAAAAATATTTCTCCATCTCTCCTGAAATAAATGTGAGAACACCCCCCCCCCCCGGCGAGTGTTGTGCAACTGTCAGACGGAGCCGCCGCCGGGATGAATAATTCATAGGATGCCCGAGA
This sequence comes from Xenopus tropicalis, assembly GCF_000004195.4. Taxonomy (NCBI): domain Eukaryota; kingdom Metazoa; phylum Chordata; class Amphibia; order Anura; family Pipidae; genus Xenopus; species Xenopus tropicalis. The sequence goes on along the minus strand of NC_030679.2, from coordinate 3,675,531 downwards.
TGGCGGCACGCGCAGAAATGTCACGATCCATGGAAATATACAGAGGAACAAAAGCCAGTGGATCTCCTGTCTTTGGACTTCAACTCCCAGCATCCTCAGCCATACATTTGTCCTGCAAGGTAGCCCAGGCAACCCCACCCAAACTATATCTTTGTTTCCAGCTAAGGAGCACCCCAAAACTGGCCTTCAGAGAGATCTCCTGCAGTTATTATGGAACAGGTTCTGAGGGATATGCCTTCCTTTCTATAGGGCTGGGCTGGTGCCGGTGTGAGGAGACACTATACTATTAACAGAGAAATTACTTCTGCGGGTTTGTTACCCTTGAAATACACCGGCCATAGGGTCAAACTGAGATGGATCTGGTCTTCAAACAGAGTTACCATTTGGGGGGGATCTGCAAATAGGGGTGAGAACAGCAGTTGTACGTGGGAAGAATGTGGAATAGAAGGGGTAGTAGGGCAAAATGGCAAATTTAGTATAATATGGAGACAGTAGGGCAAGATGGAGACAGTAGGACAAGATGGAGACAGTAGGGCAAGATGGAGACAGTAGGGCAAGATGGAGACAGTAGGGCAAGATGGAGACAGTAGGGCAAGATGGAGACAGTAGGACAAGATGGAGACAGTAGGGCAAGATGGGGACAGTAGGGCAAGATGGAGACTGTAGGGCAAGATGGAGACAGTAGGGCAAGATGGGGACAGTAGGGCAAGATGGAGACAGTAGGGCAAGATGGAGACAGTAGGGCAAGATGGAGACAGTAGGGCAAGATGGAGACAGTAGGGCAAGATGGGGACAGTAGGGCAAGATGGAGACAGTAGGGCAAGATGGGGACAGTAGGGCAAGATGGAGACAGTAGGGCAAGATGGAGACAGTAGGGCAAGATGGGGACAGTAGGGCAAGATGGGGACAGTAGGGCAAGATGGAGACAGTAGGGCAAGATGGGGACAGTAGGGCAAGATGGGGACAGTAGGGCAAGATGGAGACAGTAGGGCAAGATGGGGACAGTAGGGCAAGATGGAGACAGTAGGGCAAGATGGAGACAGTAGGACAAGATGGAGACAGTAGGGCAAGATGGAGACAGTAGGGCAAGATGGGGACAGTAGGGCAAGATGGAGACAGTAGGACAAGATGGAGACAGTAGGGCAAGATGGAGACAGTAGGGCAAGATGGGGACAGTAGGGCAAGATGGAGACAGTAGGGCAAGATGGGGACAGTAGGGCAAGATGGGGACAGTAGGGCAAGATGGAGACAGTAGGGCAAGATGGGGACAGTAGGGCAAGATGGGGACAGTAGGGCAAGATGGGGACAGTAGGGCAAGATGGAGACAGTAGGGCAAGATGGAGACAGTAGGGCAAGATGGAGACAGTAGGGCAAGATGGAGACAGTAGGGCAAGATGGAGACAGTAGGGCAAGATGGAGACAGTAGGGCAAGATGGGGACAGTAGGGCAAGATGGAGACAGTAGGGCAAGATGGAGACAGTAGGGCAAGATGGAGACAGTAGGGCAAGATGGGGACAGTAGGGCTAGATGGAGACAGTAGGGCAAGATGGAGACAGTAGGACAAGATGGAGACAGTAGGGCAAGATGGAGACAGTAGGACAAGATGGAGACAGTAGGGAGAGATGGAGACAGTAGGACAAGATGGAGACAGTAGGGCAAGATGGAGACAGTAGGGCAAGATGGAGACAGTAGGGAGAGATGGAGACAGTAGGACTGGAGACTGGAGACAGCAAACTGTCCGTAGGTTGGACAACCCTACTTTATATAAATGAGAGGCCCTTGTTTTGCTCTGGGCGCCACCACAACAAAAGATGACTGAGCGTCTCAGAGTCCCCGTAAGAGAGCCATAGAGTGCACTCTAACTGGTGGCTCAAATGATTGAAGAGACTGTAAATATTAATATTCAGGCACACGCTGCCCCGTGCCACTGCTAATATTTAACCTGTGAATTCAGGGAACGAGCCAACAACAACACAATTGCGCAGCTTCTCCCCTGCACCGAAACCCCTCGGCGCAGCCCCTCACGTGTACGGCAACACGAAGCAACGGGGGGGGGGGTAGAAAGGTATGAAAGGCTGAATTGTGATTAACTGCCCCACTTTCCTGCCTTTATTTAACCCAATTCTTGTTATAGAATAATGTTGCAGCAGTCCTGCCCTGCTTTATGGCTGAGATTCTAGCTATCTGTATAACAGAGCATTCTGTCACAGTGGCACAGATCCTATCTGATCCCCCCCATTGTAAGCAGCAGTCCTGCCCTGCTTTATGGCTGAGATTCTAGCTATCTGTATAACAGAGCATTCTGTCACAGTGGCACAGATCCTATCTGATCCCCCCATTGTAAGCAGCAGTCCTGCCCTGCTTTATGGCTGAGATTCTAGCTATCTGTATAACAGCATTCTGTCACAGTGGCACAGATCCTATCTGATCCCCCCCCCCCCCCATTGTAAGCAGCAGTCCTGCC
>NC_030679.2:3553067-3668067 GCF_000004195.4 Xenopus tropicalis | reverse complement strand
GTTAGGGACCCCACTGCCCCCCTATACTCCTGCACCCCCAAACCTTGGGGATAATGATCTGTATCTCACACATATATTGTACATCAGTCAGGGACCCCACTGGCCCCCCTATACTCCTGCACCCCCAAACCTTGGGGATAATGATCTGTATCTCACAACATATATTGTACATCAGTCAGGGACCCCACTGGCCCCCTATACTCCTGCACCCCCAAACCTTGGGGATAATGATCTGTATCTCACACATATATTGATATTGTACATCAGTCAGGGACCCCACTGGCCCCCCTATACTCCTGCACCCCCAAACCTTGGGGATAATGATCTGTATCTCACACATATATTGATATTGTACATCAGTCAGGGACCCCACTGGCCCCCCCTATACTCCTGCACCCCAAACCTTGGGGATAATGATCTGTATCTCACACATATATTGTACATCAGTCAGGGACCCCACTGGCCCCCCTATACTCCTGCACCCCCAAACCTTGGGGATAATGATCTGTATCTCACACATATATTGTACATCAGTCAGGGACCCCACTGGCCCCCCTATACTCCTGCACCCCCAAACCTTGGGATAATGATCTGTATCTCACACATATATTGATATTGTTACATCAGTCCAGGGGACCCCACTGGCCCCCCTATACTCCTGCACCCCCAAACCTTGGGGATAATGATCTGTATCTCACACATATATTGTACATCAGTCAGGGACCCCACTGGCCCCCCTATACTCCTGCACCCCCAATTAAAAATGTTTATTCATTTATTTTTCACACACGCACCACTTTAGTACACATAGGGACATATTCCTTGAAAAACTGAATAAAATATAAACTTAAAAATATTTACTTATATCACAGCCAGAAAGACAAAAAAAGTAGCAATTAACAGTATATTAAAAATACACATACTATTCAACCAACTCCCAAAAATATAAATAAATAGGATGCCTTTCATAAAGAATCCAATAAAATGAGTTGAAGTAGCACGTACCCCTCATTTCTTCTTCCCTGTTGACTGTTTTTGTAATTTCCCTTTCTGACAAAAATATCAATTACAGTGTAGTTCAAATTAAAAAAAAAAAAAAAATCCCAATTACAAAAAAAGACAAAAATAATTTTCGGCCGAACTACAAGAAAACTCCAGATACAATATATCACTTTGCAAAAATAATACCCCAAAATATGCACTTTTTACCGAAAAATAGAAACGTATAATATTGTCGTTGTCATATTTAACCCTTTGCAGTTACTCAGGCGTCTATAGCTCTTCTGAAAATATCCACATAAAGGTTTATATACACTTAGAAGCTTATTATTTTTTTCCCAATGCAAATTAAAAAATTTTTGTATTAAAAAAGGAGAATATATATTAAAAAAAAAAATCAGATTTGTATTTTTCTCATCATTTTCAATGGGTCTAAAAAAAAAATGTTAACAATTTGAAAAACTTGTATTGACAAAAAAATAAAAATATTGAGTATTTAATACTTGAATTTGGGAGATTTTGGGCAAAAAAATAAAAATCTATTTTTGGAAAAAAAATTGAATTTGAGTGATGATAAATTAACCCCATATATGGAGAATATTCATATTTCCCACTGTAATATATAAAAATTCTGACAAAAAGCAAAAATAAAGAAAATGTATATATTATATACACATTTACAAAAATATTTTGATCGACAAAAATAATGCTATAACCAAAAAAATCACATAAATCTCAAAACTAAAAAAAAAAAAATCCCGTTGATCTCTGAACCATAAATACGCACAAAGATATAAATCTATAGAATTTTTTAAAATAAATATTTTATTATTTTTACTATGACAGAGAAGAACCTAAATAATAATAAAAAAAAAAAAAATATTCCTTTATTGCATGGAGGCAGAAACATTTTTGGGCAAAATTAAAAAATAGTAGTAAAAACCTGAAGAGCAGAAGGAAGAAGAAGACCAGCATGGCTGCCGATGTGGTAGGTTTGAGACTCACCGGGGTCTGTGTATCCTCCCAAGGGCCTTGGGTTCAGTTCAAACCAGAATCCATGAGAAGTTGTTCAGTTTTCCATGTGTTGGTGTGAAGCCTTGGGTTCGATTCTGACCAGGATACAATCAATGTTGGATCTATAGGTTCTTTCACATTTTTTTGTAGGACCTTGGGTTTCAGTCACAATCTGTCTGGAGTCTATTTTTTTATTCTCCCCATGTCTGTGTGGATTTTCTGAAATACAAAATGTTGAGGAAGACTGGTTGGCTACAAATGAAATTGATACCAGCGTGTGTGCCATTGGTAGGACCTTCATATGGAAGTTCTACTTGGGTAGGGACTTGTGGTCTTACATGTTCCTTCAATCTTATCATTTACTTTTATGGCCATTTTGCTGGTATTTTCTTCATTGACGATTGGGTTCTGAACTCAACAATGAGAGGAACCCAGTGTTCTGTTCCCGAGGAACTTCTGGGGCAAGTTAGAGAAGATGGACAATAAGGACCTGACTGATGACATCAATAGTCTAATGAAGATAAGAAGAGAGAAGACCTTAATGGGCGTGGGCTTGAAGATCTTAATGAGTAGATGAGGACTAAGTAGCATCAAGGGATACAGTAGGTAGTTGGCCCAAGAGGGTGAAGAAAACTCTGGTCGGCCTCTTCACAAAAAGAAGAGATGTGGTGATTACTTCTACTGGTCTCTATGCTCTACTATCCCTTCCATTCTCCAGGGGCTTGGGGAATGCAAAGATTCTGCTACAGGCTTATCCAACTGACACGAAAGGGACAAGGAACAACTCAAGAGCCTAACAAGCAGCCCAGAGAGTCAAGGATAGAATATAAAGATGCCACATTTAAGCTCAATTTTCGTTGTTTTGGAAATCACTAAAAAAAACTTGACCCGTGTTTTTAAAAAACTTAGCTGAACCCCACTGTTGTCAAGGAGCCTGCTAATGTGCCAATGGAAGCTGGGCATCTGGGGTGACTACTAAAATATTATTTCCAAACCTGTAGGAGATGTTCTCTAGCTGAGTATAAAGAGCAGGATCTCTTCATTGTAACTGCCTGTTTCTAAAGGTCAGAAGGCTTTTTCTTCCCCCCTTGGAAGGGCTTCAAATAGTCAGTGTGTCCAAGCAACGAGCAGCTGGGACGCGTCCAGGAGGTACTGGAGGTACTATTGGTTGGCAGAGGCTCTACGTGGAGGCAACACGGCTGGGCTCTGCATGCACAGCAACCTTGACTCGATTAACCCCCGAAATTCAGCCAAGGTCTTCAGAATTTTCGAAAATGCATTTCATTTTACAGACAATATTCATTATTGTGCCTCTCATAAGTAACTAATACTGAGTAGCAGGTCCAGGAGTATGAATGAAACCAGGTATAATAGGGAGAGATAGTGCCTATAGTAGCAGTGGGGGAATAATAGCCTCTGGGAAGGGACTGGGGCTGTGGGATAGCAGGTATAGTAGGGAGAGATGGTGCCTATAGTAGCAGTGGGGGGATAATAGCCTCTGGGAAGGGACTGGGGCTGTGGGATAGCAGGTATAGTAGGGTGAGATGGTGCCTATAGTAGCAGTGGGGGGATAATAGCCTCTGGGAAGGGACTGGGGCTGTGGGATAGCAGGTATAGTAGGGAGAGATGGTGCCTATAGTAGCAGTGGGGGGATAATAGCCTCTGGGAAGGGACTGGGGCTGTGGGATAGCAGGTATAGTAGGGAGACATGGTGCCTATAGTAGCAGTGGGGGGATAATAGCCTCTGGGAAGGGACTGGGGCTGTGGGATAGCAGGTATAGTAGGGAGAGATGGTGCCTATAGTAGCAGTGGGGGGATAATAGCCTCTGGGAAGGGACTGGGGCTGTGGGATAGCAGGTATAGTAGGGAGAGATGGTGCCTATAGTAGCAGTGGGGGATAATAGCCTCTGGGAAGGGACTGGGGCTGTGGGATAGCAGGTATAGTAGGGAGAGATGGTACCTATAGTAGCAGTGGGGGGGGGGGATAATAGCCTCTGGGAAGGGACTGGGGCTGTGGGATAGCAGGTATAGTAGGAAGAGATGGTGCCTATAGTAGCAGTGGGGGGATAATAGCCTCTGGGAAGGGACTGGGGCTGTGGGATAGCAGGTACAGTAGGGAGAGATGGTGCCTATAGTAGCAGTGGGGGGATAATAGCCTCTGGGAAGGGACTGGGGCTGTGGGATAGCAGGTATAGTAGGGAGAGATGGTGCTATAGTAGCAGTGGGGGGATAATAGCCCCTGGGAAGGGACTGGGGCTGTGGGATAGCAGGTATAGTAGGGAGAGATGGTGCCTATAGTAGCAGTGAGGTAATAGCCTCTGGGAAGGGACTGGGGCTGTGGGATAGCAGGTATAGTAGGGAGAGATGGTGCCTATAGTAGCAGTGGGGGGATAATAGCCTCTGGAAGGGACTGGGGCTGTGGGATAGCAGGTATAGTAGGGAGAGATGGTGCCTATAGTAAGCAGTGGGGGGATAATAGCCTCTGGGAAGGGACTGGGGCTGTGGATAGCAGGTATAGTAGGGAGAGATGGGTGCCTATAGTAGCAGTGGGGGGATAATAGCCTCTGGGAAGGGACTGGGGCTGTGGGATAGCAGGTATAGTAGGGAGAGATGGTGCCTATAGTAGCAGTGGGGGATAATAGCCTCTTGGGAAGGGACTGGGGGCTGTGGGATAGCAGGTATAGTAGGGAGAGATGGTGCCTATAGTAGCAGTGGGGGGGTAATAGCCTCTGGGAAGGGACTGGGGCTGTGGGATAGCAGGTATAGTAGGGAGAGATGGTGCCTATAGTAGCAGTGGGGGGGATAATAGCCTCTGGGAAGGGACTGGGGCTGTGGGATAGCAGGTATAGTAGGGAGAGATGGTGCCTATAGTAGCAGTGGGGGGATAATAGCCTCTGGGAAGGGACTGGGGCTGTGGGATAGCAGGTATAAGTAGGGAGAGATGGTGCCTATAGTAGCAGTGGGGGGGATAATAGCCTCTGGGAAGGGACTGGGGCTGTGGGATAGCAGGTATAGTAGGGAGAGATGGTGCCTATAGTAGCAGTGGGGGGGATAATAGCCTCTGGGAAGGGACTGGGGCTGTGGGATAGCAGGTATAGTAGGGAGAGATGGTGCCTATAGTAGCAGTGGGGATAATAGCCTCTGGGAAGGGACTGGGGCTGTGGGATAGCAAGGTATGTAGGGAGAGATGGTGCCTATAGTAGCAGTGGGATAATAGCCTCTGGGAAGGGACTGGGCTGTGGGATAGCAGGTATAGTAGGGAGAGATGGTGCCTATAGTAGCAGTAGTGGGATAATAGCCTCTGGGAAGGGACTGGGGCTGTGGGATAGCAGGTATAGTAGGGAGAGGATGGTGCCTATAGTAACAGTGGGGGGATAATAGCCTCTGGGAAGGGACTGGGGCTGTGGGATAGCAGGTATAGTAGGGAGAGATGGTGCCTATAGTAGCAGTGGGGGGATAATAGCCCTCTGGGAGGGACTGGGGGCTGTGGGATAGCAGGTATAGTAGGGAGAGATGGTGCCTATAGTAGCCAAGTGGGGGGGATAATAGCCTCTGGGAAGGGAACTGGGGCTGTGGGATAGCAGGTATAGTAGGGAGAGATGGTGCCTATAGTACAGTGGGGGGATAATAGCCTCTGGAAGGGACTGGGGCTGTGGGATAGCAGGTATAGTAGGGAGAGATGGTGCCTATAGTAGCAGTGGGGGGATAATAGCCTCTGGGAAGGGACTGGGCTGTGGGATAGCAGGTATAGTAGGGAGAGATGGTGCCTATAGTAGCAGTGGGGGGATAATAGCCTCTGGGAAGGGACTGGGGCTGTGGGATAGCAGGTATAGTAGGGAGAGATGGTGCCTATAGTAGCAGTGGGGGGATAATAGCCTCTGGGAAGGGACTGGGGCTGTGGGATAGCAGGTATAGTAGGGAGAGATGGTGCCTATAGTAGCAGTGGGGGGATAATAGCCTCTGGGAAGGGACTGGGGCTGTGGGATAGCAGGGAGAGATGGTGCCTGAGATGACTCAGGTTGGGTACAAGGGGGAGGAGCTATGAGTAGAGCGGAAAGGGTTAAACTGGGAGGACCTTGTTACAGTTGCACAGCACCCTAAAGTTCATTCTGGCAGCTAAGAAGTTAAAGTGAATAGCGAGTGGCTGCGCCTTTAAGGGGAGGGTGCGGTGCAGATGCCGCGCCGGTTGCAGCCAGTCAGACGTTGCTACATTCCGCCCTGATGCCTCCATCTGAAGCTGCCTGGGAGGCTCATGTTTACTCTCCAATACGTGGAGCTGTGCCAGCCTGGCATCCTACCCACTGTCTGTGCATTTACATTCAGGGCAGGATCCGACTCCCAAATGGTCCCAAATTAGTGCTCATTGCGCTCAGCGGCCACATGTGACTAATCTGTGAGAGCAACAGTAGCCCGGCTTAACCCTTCCACTGCCTGTGGCACATAGGGATTCCCCTGTACTAAGCACAATTCAGCAGGAACAGCCCCCTAAGTTTGCTCATAGCCTGTACAGAGAGATACCATAAAACTATGGCACATAGGGATTCCCCTGTACTAAGCACAATTCAGCAGGAACAGCCCCCTAAGTTTGCTCATAGCCTGTACAGAGAGATACCATAAAACTATGGCACATAGGGATTCCCCTGTACTAAGCACAATTCAGCAGGAACAGCCCCCTAAGTTTGCCCATAGCCTGTACAGAGAAATAGGTTTTTATGTTTCTCAGTGGGATTAATTACAAGTTAATGAGACAAATGGGTGGAGCTTCACTTGCCGAGGGCTAATGGTGGATGTGAGTGGGTGCGGCACTGGGTAATGTGAGGGGCAAATAGATTATAAAATGGCAGAAGGAAACACAACTCTCTGTCATAAGATTCTTCCCTCCGAGGGGACACAGTGATTTTCTGAAATAAAAACAACCCTACCTTACCCCCCCCCGCTGCCCCCCCCCCCCCCCCCCCCGCTGCCCCAGCTGTACCGACAATGAGGAGCAGCAGGATAAAGGGGGGTGGGGGAGTTGGCACAGAGTCACAGACTCCATTTTATTCCCAGCTGGCACCGAGCTGCCTGAGCAACAAAGGGGGGGGGTCTGTCTGGCACTGGGGCAGCAATATGTTATTGGCTCCCCCGTAACCTGTTCTACCCCATGTACCCCCAAACTATAGCGGGGTGACTGTTACCCCAATGTTTCTATATATCTGTAACCTTGTTATGGGCTAAGGGGGCCCAGCCTGAAGGCCAGTTAGGGGGGGATTTGGGGTGAGTGCTTATTTGTGCCCTGGGTACCCCTGGAACTATAGCGGGGTGACTGTTACCCCAATGTTTCTATATATCTGTAACCTTGTTATGGGCTAAGGGGGCCCAGCCTGAAGGCCAGTTAGGGGGGGATTTGGGGTGAGTGCTTATTTGTGCCCTGGGTACCCCTGGAACTATAGCGGGGTGACTGTTACCCCAATGTTTCTATATATCTGTAACCTTGTTATGGGCTAAGGGGGCCCAGCCTGAAGGCCAGTTAGGGGGGGATTTGGGGTGAGTGCTTATTTGTGCCCTGGGTACCCCTGGAACTATAGCGGGGTGACTGTTACCCCAATGTTTCTATATATCTGTAACCTTGTTATGGGCTAAGGGGGCCCAGCCTGAAGGCCAGTTAGGGGGGGATTTGGGGTGAGTGCTTATTTGTGCCCTGGGTACCCCTGGAACTATAGCGGGGTGACTGTTACCCCAATGTTTCTATATATCTGTAACCTTGTTATGGGCTAAGGGGGCCCAGCCTGAAGGCCAGTTAGGGGGGGATTTGGGGTGAGTGCTTATTTGTGCCCTGGGTACCCCTGGAACTATAGCGGGGTGACTGTTACCCCAATGTTTCTATATATCTGAAACCTTGTTATGGGCTAAGGGGGCCCAGCCTGAAGGCCAGTTAGGGGGGATTTGGGGTGAGTGGGTACCCCAAAAGCAGAGTAAGAATGATAATTTGTGACAAACACTTTGGGCCCCATGGGGGGCAATTACAGAACCAAGATGGATGAAAAGAGAAAATGATGTTGGACGAGGATACGGGGGGGGCTGCAGGCCCAGTCGCTCCCCAGACCCACAAGCCCTGACTGACTGGAAGAAATGCAAATGTGTCTGAGTCGGATCACACAGCGCTGAGGGGAGACGGAGTTGTGTCTGGATGGCTAACAATGCCCCTCTGTGCCAGCCCGGGGTAAAGATGCCGCTTTGGGGAAAAAAACCACTTAAAGCACAAAAACACTTCTCCCCCAGACTGACGTCCTTATCTTGGTCCCCGGGCAGCACCCACTGGGCCCGAGAGTTCCATAGAATACAAAGTAAAGGAATTATTATTATTATTTTGGGGGGAGAAAAAGGTTCTGCTATGAACTGCTAATAAACTAATCACTAAAATCCTTGTTACATTTACATATGCAAATGATGCTGGCATTTTCTTAATTCATGAAACTGGCACAGGCAACCCGGGCACCGAGGCACTCGCTATAATCAGCGCTGTAATGAGGAGATAGGGGTACAGCTTATTGTGTGCCCAGAACATTCCCTCTCTGTATATTTGTATTTATACATATGGGTAGGGGGTGCCATAGTGTTTCCCTTAGACAGTACAGTATGGGGGTACAGCTTATTGTGTGCCCAGAACATTCCCTCTCTGTATATTTGTATTTATACATATGGGTAGGGGGTGCCATAGTGTTTCCCTTAGACAGTACAGTATGGGGGTACAGCTTATTGTGTGCCCAGAACATTCCTTCTCTGTATATTTGTATTTATACATATGGGTAGGGGGTGCCATAGTGTTTCCCTTAGACAGTACAGTATGGGGGTACAGCTTATTGTGTGCCCAGAACATTCCCTCTCTGTATATTTGTATTTATACATATGGGTAGGGGGTGCCATAGTGTTTCCCTTAGACAGTACAGTATGGGGGTACAGCTTATTGTGTGCCCAGAACATTCCCTCTCTGTATATTTGTATTTATACATATGGGTAGGGGGTGCCATAGTGTTTCCCTTAGACAGTACAGTATGGGGGTACAGCTTATTGTGTGCCCAGAACATTCCTTCTCTGTATATTTGTATTTATACATATGGGTAGGGGGTGCCATAGTGTTTCCCTTAGACAGTACAGTATGGGGGTACAGCTTATTGTGTGCCCAGAACATTCCTTCTCTGTATATTTGTATTTATACATATGGGTAGGGGGTGCCATAGTGTTTCCCTTAGACAGTACAGTATGGGGGTACAGCTTATTGTGTGCCCAGAACATTCCCTCTCTGTATATTTGTATTTATACATATGGGTAGGGGGTGCCATAGTGTTTCCCTTAGACAGTACAGTATGGGGGTACAGCTTATTGTGTGCCCAGAACATTCCTTCTCTGTATATTTGTATTTATACATATGGGTAGGGGGTGCCATAGTGTTTCCCTTAGACAGTACAGTATGGGGGTACAGCTTATTGTGTGCCCAGAACATTCCCTCTCTGTATATTTGTATTTATACATATGGGTAGGGGGTGCCATAGTGTTTCCCTTAGACAGTACAGTATGGGGGTACAGCTTATTGTGTGCCCAGAACATTCCTTCTCTGTATATTTGTATTTATACATATGGGTAGGGGGTGCCATAGTGTTTCCCTTAGACAGTACAGTATGGGGGTACAGCTTATTGTGTGCCCAGAACATTCCTTCTCTGTATATTTGTATTTATACATATGGGTAGGGGGTGCCATAGTTGTTGGTACCAGCTGAAATTGCCTTTTATATAGTCTGTGACTCCAAGGTCTGGGGTGGGGGTGGGGGTTGTTCAGACAGGGATCATTAATAATGAATGAATTGCTATTTGGAGACACCACTGTTTGGAGATTCCTTCTCCACTTTGCACCTGGAACTTAGTGCCCCCTCCATTGAAGCCTGAGGCACAAAGTGGCACCAATCGGTCCATGTGGCTGAAAGGGAAAGTAAAGGAAGGAAACTAAAATCTGATTTCATCTCATACCAAAACTTGCCCTGAGCATCCAATTTCCCTGTGCAGTTCTATTATACTATACTGCCTCATGGTGTTGGAGAACAGAGCAATAGATATCTATGGCAGAAGCCACACAAACCAGTAGGAGGCAGCTGATCACTTGGCATCTTAGGTGTCTCCCTGTACTAAGATCAATTCAGCAGGAACAGCCCCCTACAGAAATAGGGGTTGGTAGCACTAGGTAGGTACCTAATATATAGGGACAGAGACAGGGGAAAGTGTTGGAAGGGTTACTGCCTGCCCTGCTCTCATTTCCCTACAGAAATAGGGGTTGGTAGCACTAGGTAGGTACCTAATATATAGGGGCAGAGACAGGGGAAAGTGTTGGAAGGGTTACTGCCTGCCCTGCTCACATTTCCCTACAGAAATAGGGGTTGGTAGCACTAGGTAGGTACCTAATATATAGGGGCAGAGACAGGGGAAAGTGTTGGAAGGGTTACTGCCTGCCCTGCTCTCATTTCCCTACAGAAATAGGGGTTGGTAGCACTAGGTAGGTACCTAATATATAGGGGCAGAGACAGGGGAAAGTGTTGGAAGGGTTACTGCCTGCCCTGCTCTCATTTCCCTACAGAAATAGGGGTAGGTAGCACTAGGTAGGTACCTAATATATAGGGGCAGAGACAGGGGAAAGTGTTGGAAGGGTTACTGCCTGCCCTGCTCTAATTTCCCTACAGAAATAGGGGTTGGTAGCACTAGGTAGGTACCTAATATATAGGGGCAGAGACAGGGGAAAGTGTTGGAAGGGTTACTGCCGGCCCTGCTCTCATTTCCCTACAGAAATAGGGGTAGGTAGCACTAGGTAGGTACCTAATATATAGGGGCAGAGACAGGGGAAAGTGTTGGAAGGGTTACTGCCGGCCCTGCTCTCATTTCCCTACAGAAATAGGGGTTGGTAGCACTAGGTAGGTACCTAATATATAGGGGCAGAGACAGGGGAAAGTGTTGGGAGGGTTACTGCCTGCCCTGCTCTCATTTCCCTACAGAAATAGGGGTTGGTAGCACTAGGTAGGTACCTAATATACAGGGGCAGAGACAGGGGAAAGTGTTGGAAGGGTTACTGCCTGCTCTGCTCTCATTTCCCTACAGAAATAGGGGTTGGTAGCACTAGGTAGGTACCTAATATATAGGGGCAGAGACAGGGGAAAGTGTTGGAAGGGTTACTGCCTGCCCTGCTCTCATTTCCCTACAGAAATAGGGGTTGGTAGCACTAGGTAGGTACCTAATATATAGGGGCAGAGACAGGGGAAAGTGTTGGGAGGGTTACTGCCTGCCCTGCTCTCATTTCCCTACAGAAATAGGGGTAGGTAGCACTAGGTAGGTACCTAATATAGCCCCCCCCCCTTACAAATTCAAAGCCAAATCAATCACCTGAGTGAGCAGATATTGACACAAGGACAATAAAGCACCGGAGAAGGGGGGGGGGGGGGGGGGGCGGCTCCCTGCTTACTTTGCCTTTATCCTCAGGTGAACTCTTGCCTCATTAACCCTTTAAAGGTCCAGTCCCAGGGTTTTCTCAATGCCGATGTTACATAATATACTTATAGGTTACAGTAGGGGGTCCATTATCCTGTCAATACAAAGCAACGTATCCCCGAGACACACTTAAGCTATTTATCATGTTACACGTGGGCTGGAAATGTGCACTAATTGCTGTGGTTCTGATACAAACCGCACTCTCCCCAATCCAACGTGACACATTCAGTGTTGGGTGGGAAACAAATTGTATTTTACTTTCTTGCCCGGGGGGGGAAAAGGATTCTGGGAATTTTCAGAGGGAGGATAATATATTATCCATGTGATTAGTTATCCATCAGCCCCCCCCCCCCCCCACTGTCACAGTGTATCCCCCATATCATATATGCACATAATGTAACTGTATAATATATAGGCACAGATATACCCCCCATCTTTCCCCCCCCCCACTGTCACAGTGTATCCCCCATATCATATATGCACATAATGTAACTGTATAATATATAGGCACAGATATACCCCCCATCTTTCCCCCCCCCCCACTGTCACAGTGTAACCCCCATATCATATATGCACATAATGTAACTGTATAATATATAGGCACAGATATACCCCCCATCTTTCCCCCAGCCCCCCCCCACTGTCACAGTGTAACCCCCATATCATATATGCACATAATGTAACTGTATAATATATAGGCACAGATATACCCCCCATCTTTCCCCCAGCCCCCCCCCCACTGTCACAGTGTAACCCCCATATCATATATGCACATAATGTAACTGTATAATATATAGGCACAGATATACCCCCCATCTTTCCCCCAGCCCCCCCCCCCACTGTCACAGTGTAACCCCCATATCATATATGCACATAATGTAACTGTATAATATATAGGCACAGATATACCCCCCATCTTTCCCCAGCCCCCCCCCCAATGTCACAGTGTAACCCCCATATCATATATGCACATAATGTAACTGTATAATATATAGGCACAGATATACCCCCCATCTTTCCCCCCCCCCCCACTGTCACAGTGTAACCCCCATATCATATATGCACATAATGTAACTGTATAATATATAGGCACAGATATACCCCCCATCTTTCCCCCCAGCCCCCCCCCCCACTGTCACAGTGTAACCCCCATATCATATATGCACATAAATGTAACTGTATAATATATAGGCACAGATATACCCCCCATCTTTCCCCCCCAGCCCCCCCCCCCCCACTGTTCACAGTGTAACCCCCATATCATATATGCACATTAATGTAACTGATAATATATAGGCCACAGATATACCCCCCATCTTTCCCCCAGCCCCCCCCCCCCACTGTTCACAGGTGTAACCCCCATATCATATATGCACATAATGTAACTGTATATATGATGGCACATATATACCCCCCAATTTCCCCCCCCCCCCACTGTCACAGTTGTAACCCCCATATCATATATGACATAATGGTAACTGTATAATATATAGGCACAAGATATACCCCCCAGCCTCCCCCCCCCCCCACTGTCACCAGTGTAACCCCACCATTCAATATATGGCACCATAATGTAACTGTATAATATATAGGCACATATATACCCCCCATCTTCCCCCCCCCCACTGCACAGGTTAACCCCCATATCATATATGCACATAATGTAACTGTATAATATATAGGCACAGATATACCACCCCAGCGTCACAGTTGTAACCCCCATATCATATATGCACATAATGCTAACTGTTATAATATATAGGCACAGATATACCCCCCATCTTACCCCCCCCCCACTGTCACAATGTAACCCCCATATCATATATGCACATAATGTAACTGTATAATATATAGGCACAGATATACCCCCCATCTTACCCCCCCCCCACTGTCACAATGTAACCCCCATATCATATATGCACATAATGTAACTGTATAATATATAGGCAGATATACCCCCCATCTTTCCCCCAGCCCCCCCCCCCCCCCACTGTCACAGTGTAACCCCCATATCATATATGCACATAATGTAACTGTATAATATATAGGCACAGATATACCCCCCATCTTTCCCCCAGCCCCCCCCCCCCCCCACTGTCACAGTGTAACCCCCATATCATATATGCACATAATGTAACTGTATAATATATAGGCACAGATATACCCCCCATCTTTCCCCCAGCCCCCCCCCCCCCCCACCTGTCACAGTGTAACCCCCATATCATATATGCACATAATGTAACTGTATAATATATAGGCACAGATATACCCCCCATCTTTCCCCCAGCCCCCCCCCCCCCCCACTGTCACAGTGTAACCCCCATATCATATATGCACATAATGTAACTGTATAATATATAGGCACAGATATACCCCCCATCTTTCCCCCAGCCCCCCCCCCCCACTGTCACAGTGTAACCCCCATATCATATATGCACATAATGTAACTGTATAATATATAGGCACAGATATACCCCCCATCTTCCCCCCCCCCCACTGTCACAGTGTAACCCCCATATCATATATGCACATAATGTAACTGTATAATATATAGGCACAGATATACCCCCCATCTTTCCCCCAGCCCCCCCCCCCACTGTCACAGTGTAACCCCCATATCATATATGCACATAATGTAACTGTATAATATATAGGCACAGATATACCCCCCATCTTTCCCCTAGCCCCCCCCCCACTGTCACAGTGTAACCCCCATATCATATATGCACATAATGTAACTGTATAATATATAGGCACAGATATACCCCCCATCTTTCCCCTAGCCCCCCCACCCACTGTCACAGTGTAACCCCCATATCATATATGCACATAATGTAACTGTATAATATATAGGCACAGATATACCCCCCATCTTTCCCCCAGCCCCCCCCCCCACTGTCACAGTGTAACCCCCATATCATATATGCACATAATGTAACTGTATAATATATAGGCACAGATATACCCCCCATCTTTCCCCTAGCCCCCCCACCCACTGTCACAGTGTAACCCCCATATCATATATGCACATAATGTAACTGTATAATATATAGGCACAGATATACCCCCCCATCTTTCCCCCAGCCCCCCCACCCACTGTCACAGTGTAACCCCCATATCATATATGCACATAATGTAACTGTATAATATATAGGCACAGATATACCCCCCCAGCCCCCCCCCCCACTGTCACAGTGTAACCCCCATATCATATATGCACATAATGTAACTGTATAATATATAGGCACAGATATACCCCCCATCTTTCCCCCAGCCCCCCCCCCACTGTCACAGTGTAACCCCCATATCATATATGCACATAATGTAACTGTATAATATATAGGCACAGATATACCCCCCATCTTACCCCCCCCCCACGGTCACAGTGTAACCCCCATATCATATATGCACATAATGTAACTGTATAATATATAGGCACAGATATACCCCCATCTTTCCCCCAGCCCCCCCCCCCCCCACTGTCACAGTGTAACCCCCATATCATATATGCACATAATGTAACTGTATAATATATAGGCACAGATATACCCCCCATCTTTCCCCCAGCCCCCCCCCCCCCACTGTCACAGTGTAACCCCCATATCATATATGCACATAATGTAACTGTATAATATATAGGCACAGATATACCCCCCATCTTTCCCCCAGCCCCCCCCCACTGTCACAGTGTAACCCCCATATCATATATGCACATAATGTAACTGTATAATATATAGGCACAGATATACCCCCCATCTTTCCCCCCCCCACTGTCACAGTGTAACCCCCATATCATATATGCACATAATGTAACTGTATAATATATAGGCACAGATATACCCCCCATCTCCCCCCCCCCCCCCACTGTCACAGTGTAACCCCCATATCATATATGCACATAATGTAACTGTATAATATATAGGCACAGATATACCCCCCATCTTTCCCCCAGCCCCCCCCCCCCCACTGTCACAGTGTAACCCCCATATCATATATGCACATAATGTAACTGTATAATATATAGGCACAGATATACCCCCCATCTTTCCCCCAGCCCCCCCCCACTGTCACAGTGTAACCCCCATATCATATATGCACATAATGTAACTGTATAATATATAGGCACAGATATACCCCCCATCTTTCCCCCAGCCCCCCCCCCCACTGTCACAGTGTAACCCCCATATCATATATGCACATAATGTAACTGTATAATATATAGGCACAGATATACCCCCCATCTTCCCCCCCCCCCCACTGTCACAGTGTAACCCCCATATCATATATGCACATAATGTAACTGTATAATATGTAGGCACAGATATACCCCCCATCTTTAATTTGAAACTTAGTATGTTATAGAAAGGCCAATTCTAAGCAACTTTTCAATTGGTCTTCATTTTTTTTTCTTCATAGTTCTTGAATTATTTCCCTTCTTCTTCTGACTCTTTGCAGCTTTCAAATGGGGGTCACTGACCCCGGCAGCCAAACCCTATTGCTCTGTGAGGCTCCAGTTTTATTGTTATTGTTACTTTTTATTCCTTATCTTTCTATTCAGCCCCTCCCCTATTCATATCCCTGTCTCTCATTCCCACCACTCCCTGGTTGCTAAGGTAACTCGGACCCTAGCAACCAAATTGCTGCTGAAACTCCCAACTGCAGAGCTGTCTAACAAACAGTGAAATAACTAAAATACTACAAATAATAAAAAATGAAGACCAATTGCAAATTGTCCTAGAGTATGACTCTCTACATCCAACTAAAAGTTAACTTAAAGATGAACAACCTCTTTTACTATTCTTCATTCACACTGGGACACAATGGGTTAATTTATAGGACTGCGGGATCCTTGATGGTGGGATTTGCAGTTGATGGGGTTCCTGAAAGATCCCTCTATAAGGATCCTCTGCCTTTCAGCTCCAGAACTTGTGACTTTCCTGCTTAGCGCCCTACTGCCACCTACTGGCGCATTCATTCCCGGCACAAACGTGTCCCATACGGGCAGCGCCAAGGGGGAATTTTCCGTGCAACTCGCCAGCCAATCAGGTGCAACTTCACATACGGGTCACAGAAACAGCTACATTCCTATATCCTTCCCCTACTGTACTGCGTGCGCATTACTGTGCCCCTAGGGACCTTAGATTGTAAGCTCACTGGGGCAGGGACTGATGGGAATGGGATAGGGACCTTAGATTGTAAGCTCACTGGGGCAGGGACTGATGGGAATGGGATAGGGACCTTAGATTGTAAGCTCACTGGGGCAGGGACTGATGGGAATGGGATAGGGACCTTAGATTGTAAGCTCACTGGGGCAGGGACTGATGGGAATGGGATAGGGACCTTAGGTTGTAAGCTCACTGGGGCAGGGGCTGATGGGAATGTGATAGGGACCTTAGATTGTAAGCTCACTGGGGCAGGGGCTGATGGGAATGGGATAGGGACTTTAGATTGTAAGCTCACTGGGGCAGGGACTGATGGGAATGGGATAGGGACCTTAGATTGTAAGCTCACTGGGGCAGGGACTGATGGGAATGGGATAGGGGCCTTAGATTGTAAGCTCACTGGGGCAGAGACTGATGGGAATGGGATAGGGACCTTAGATTGTAAGCTCACTGGGGCAGGGACTGATGGGAATGGGATAGGGACCTTAGATTGTAAGCTCACTGGGGCAGGGGCTGATGGGAATGTGATAGGGACCTTAGATTGTAAGCTCACTGGGGCAGGGGCTGATGGGAATGTGATAGGGACCTTAGATTGTAAGCTCACTGGGGCAGGGGCTGATGGGAATGGGATAGGGACCTTAGATTGTAAGCTCACTGGGGCAGGGGCTGATGGGAATGGGATAGGGACCTTAGATTGTAAACTCACTGGGACAGGGACTGATGGGAATGGGATAGGGACCTTAGATTGTAAGCTCACTGGGGCAGGGACTGATGGGAATGGGATAGGGACCTTAGATTGTAAGCTCACTGGGACAGGGACTGATGGGAATGGGATAGGGACCTTAGATTGTAAGCTCACTGGGGCAGGGACTGATGGGAATGTGATAGGGGCCTTAGAGTGTAAGCTCACTGGGGCAGGGGCTGATGGGAATGGGATAGGGACCTTAGATTGTAAGCTCACTGGGGCAGGGGCTGATGGGAATGTGATAGGGACCTTAGACTGTAAGCTCACTGGGGCAGGGACTGATGGGAATGGGATAGGGACCTTAGATTGTAAGCTCACTGGGGCAGGGACTGATGGGAATGGGATAGGGACCTTAGATTGTAAGCTCACTGGGGCAGGGACTGATGGGAATGTGATAGGGACCTTAGATTGTAAGCTCACTGGGGCAGGGGCTGATGGGAATGGGATAGGGACCTTAGATTGTAAGCTCACTGGGGCAGGGGCTGATGGGAATGGGATAGGGACCTTAGATTGTAAGCTCACTGGGGCAGGGACTGATGGGAATGGGATAGGGACCTTAGATTGTAAGCTCACTGGGGCAGGGGCTGATGGGAATGGGATAGGGGCCTTAGATTGTAAGTTCAGTCACTAGAGATTAGAATGCAAGCTCTTGGGGCAAGCCAACCCTACAAACAGCCAAAATATCTGCTGCCCTTCCAAACATCAAATCGCACGTCACTTTTATTTGGTGAAGGCCACATGTGGGGGGGGGGGGGGGGGGGCAGCTGCCGCACTTGATTGCCCCATTCGATGCAGATTAGGATAAAGCTCGGCTGAACCGGCCTCTCACCTCTTGAGCTGTCTGCGAACCAGGTGAATTAGCCCCGTTACCATGGCAGCAGACAGGCCTCACTTACAGAGTAATTTCGAGGTCAGAGTGGAGAGAATTTCCCAGACAGATAAGGACTCCCCCCCCCCCCCCTTCTTTCTGTTTGTCTGGCCCCAAAGGCTCCCAATCAGCTTCATTCCCAGTAGGGCAAGATGGGGACAGTAGGGCAAGATGGGGACAGTAGGGCAAGATGGGGACAGTAGGGCAAGATGGAGACAGTAGGGCAAGATGGAGACAGTAGGGCAAGATGGAGACAGTAGGGCAAGATGGGGACAGTAGGGCAAGATGGGGACAGTAGGGCAAGATGGGGACAGTAGGGCAAGATGGGGACAGTAGGGCAAGATGGGGACAGTAGGACAAGATGGGGACAGTAGGACAAGATGGGGACAGTAGGACAAGATGGGGACAGTAGGACAAGATGGAGACAGTAGGACAAGATGGAGACAGTAGGGCAAGATGGGGACAGTAGGACAAGATGGGGACAGTAGGACAAGATGGAGACAGTAGGACAAGATGGAGACAGTAGGGCAAGATGGGGACAGTAGGACAAGATGGGGACAGTAGGACAAGATGGAGACAGTAGGACAAGATGGAGACAGTAGGGCAAGATGGGGACAGTAGGACAAGATGGAGACCGTAGGACAAGATGGAGACAGTAGGGCAAGATGGGGACAGTAGGGCAAGATGGGGACAGTAGGGCAAGATGGGGACAGTAGGACAAGATGGAGACAGTAGGGCAAGATGGAGACAGTAGGGCAAGATGGGGACAGTAGGACAAGATGGGGACAGTAGGGCAAGATGGAGACAGTAGGACAAGATGGAGACAGTAGGACAAGATGGGGACAGTAGGACAAGATGGAGACAGTAGGACAAGATGGGGACAGTAGGGCAAGATGGAGACAGTAGGACAAGATGGAGACAGTAGGACAAGATGGGGACAGTAGGGCAAGATGGAGACAGTAGGACAAGATGGAGACAGTAGGACAAGATGGAGACAGTAGGACAAGATGGGGACAGTAGGGCAAGATGGAGACAGTAGGACAAGATGGAGACAGTAGGACAAGATGGGGACAGTAGGGCAAGATGGAGACAGTAGGACAAGATGGAGACAGTAGGACAAGATGGAGACAGTAGGACAAGATGGAGACAGTAGGACAAGATGGAGACAGTAGGACAAGATGGAGACAGTAGGACAAGATGGAGACAGTAGGACAAGATGGAGACAGTAGGTTGGTAGGGGGAGTAGGACAATATCATTTCCCCATTCCAGGTCCTGGAGGTTTGGGCAGAACTGGGGCGGCAGTTGGTTTGGGACGTACGACAATCAGTTTAACAACCGTCTAATCCCACAGAAATCCCTCACGTTCCCCAGGGAACCACCGTCCCAATGAGACAATCAGAACCAGATGTGGCCCGTTCCTTTGTACCCCGAGGGGATACCTGGACTCCCAGAATGCACTGCACTGAAATAAGGACAGGGTGGGGGAGGGGAAAGATAAAAAATAGCAGTAATGTTCCTACTTTCTGCCCGACCTGTAACCCCCGGCCCGTCAGTACCAAGTGACCCCTAACCCCCGGCCCGTCAGTACCAAGTGACCCCTAACCCCCGGCCCGTCAGTACCAAGTGACCCGTAACACCCGGCCCGTCAGTACCAAGTGACCCCTAACCCCCGGCCCGTCAGTACCAAGTGACCCCTAACCCCCGGGCCCGTCAGTACCAAGTGACCCCTAACCCCCGGCCCGTCAGTACCAAGTGACCCTACCCCGCCCCACCAGGCCCCCGGCCCGTCAGTACCAAGTGACCCCTAACCCCCGCCCCGTCAGTACCAAGTGACCCCTAACCCCCGCCCGTCAGTACCAAGTGACCCCTAACCCCCGCCCGTCAGTACCAAGTGACCCTAAACCCCCGCCCCGTCAGTACCAAGTGACCCCTAACCCCCGCCCGTCATTACCAAGTGACCCCTAACCCCCGCCCGTCAGTACCAAGTGACCCCTAACCCCCGGCCCGTCAGTACCAAGTGACCCCTAACCCCCGGCCCGTCAGTACCAAGTGACCCCTAACCCCCGGCCCGTCAGTACCAAGTGACCCTAACCCCCGCCCGTCAGTACCAAGTGACCCCTAACCCCCGGGCCGTCAGTACCAAGTGACCCATAACCCCCGGCCCGTCAGTACCAAGTTGACCCCTAACCCCCGCCGTCAGTACCAAGTGACCCTAACCCCCGGGCCGTCAGTACCAGTGACCCCTAACCCCCGCCCGTCAGTACCAAGTGACCCCTAACCCCCGGCCCGTCAGTACCAAGTGACCCCTAACCCCCGGCCCGTCATTACCAAGTGACCCCTAACCCCGCCCGTCAGTACCAAGTGACCCCTAACCCCCGGCCCGTCAGTACCAAGTGACCCCTAACCCCCGGCCCGTCAGTACCAAGTGACCCCTAACCCCCCGCCCGTCAGTACCAAGTGACCCCTAACCCCCGCCCGTCAGTACCAAGTGACCCCTAACCCCCGGGCCGTCAGTACCAAGTGACCCATAACCCCCGGCCCGTCAGTACCAAGTGACCCCTAACCCCCGTCAGTACCAAGTGACCCCTAACCGCCGGCCCGTCAGTACCAAGTGACCCCTAACCCCCGGTCCGTCAGTACCAAGTGACCCCTAACCCCCGCCCGTCAGTACCAAGTGACCCCTAACCCCCAGCCCGTCAGTATATTACCAGGTAGTTTCCTGGCTGTTGCTGAATACCCAACATGCCTCTGTGTCTGAATATGGGTGGCGTCAATAGCAAACAAGGTGACTATCAATGCAGGCTGAAATAAATCTCTTGCCCCCACTATCGCCCCCAGCAACAAGGTGTTTATGAGAATGATTATATGATTATTTGGTTGCTAGGGTCCACTTAACCTTAGCAACCAGGGAGTGGTCTGAATGAGAGACAGGAATATGAATAGGGGAGGGGCTGAATAGAAAGATAAGGAATAAAAAGTAACAATAACAGTAAAACTGGAGCCTCACAGAGCAATAAGTTTTTGGTTGCTAGGGTCCAAGTTACCTTAGCAACCAAGGAGTGGTTTGGATGAGAGGCTGGTATATGAATAGGGGAGGGGCTGAATAGAAAGATAAGGAATAAAAAGTAACAATAACAGTAAAACTGGAGCCTCACAGAGCAATAAGTTTTTGGTTGCTAGGGTCCAAGTTACCTTAGCAACCAAGGAGTGGTTTGGATGAGAGGCTGGTATATGAATAGGGGAGGGGCTGAATAGAAAGATAAGGAATAAAAAGTAACAGTAACAATAAAACTGGAGCCTCACAGAGCAATAGGGTTTGGCTGCCGGGGTCAGTGACCCCCATTTGGAAAGTGAAAGGCAAATAATTAAAAAAACTATAACAAATAAATAATGACAGAATATAAGATTTTCTGTCACTAAATATATAAACCATAGTGAATAATGACGCAGGAGCTCCCTCTACTGGGCAAAAACAAGCACTTGGGTAAATGAGACAAACAATATGGCAGCTTCCCTTTCCAGGGGCAGATGGGTAAACCTATAAAGTGCCATTCTCTGCCCCGGGGGGGGGGGTTCATCGAGGTGGCACCGGGCATTCAGGATGGGATTTTAGCCAAACAGAGAGACTTATGGGCTTTATGTTTGGACCAGACCATTTGGTTTGGCACCAGGGGGGGGTGGGAACATTCAGTTTTGCGCTGATGTTTTTGGTTACAAATTTTTGACCCAAAGTCCAATAAGTTGGAAATGACGCGTCTCATTGACTTTCTCTCTCTCTAACTGTATTATCTATTAGTATCTCTCTCAATCTGTCTCTCTGTTATCTCTCTAATCTATTATCTGCCATCGAGATTCACAGGGTCGGACTGGACCCAGTGTGCCCGGTGGCCCAGACCCAGCCCGTTGGCGCTCCCCCACCCGCAGGTGTCCCTCCCCGACGCGTTTCGCTTATGTGCAATCAGGGGAGGACGTTGGGCAGTTCCTGGGGCCCCTGTTGGGGGGAGGGTTAGGGGGTGTGGTGGGGGCCCCTGAGGGGGATGTGGTCAGCGGGGGCACCTTGGGGGGAGGGGCCCTGGGGCGATGGTGGGCCCTTCACCCCCCAGTCCGACCTTGTAGCTTTCTCTTATCTATCTCTCTATGAGCTTTACTTCCCAGTTCTCTCTCTATTTATCTTTCTATTTTTCTTATTTATCCAACTCTCTATCATTTATCTTTCTCTCTATTACCTATTTCTCTATTACCTATTTCTCTATTACCTATTTCTCTATTGTCTATTTCTCTATTGTCTATTTCTCTATTGTCTATTTCTCTATTGTCTATTTCTCTATTGTCTATTTCTCTATTATCTATTATTTCTCTATTGTCTATTTCTCTATTGTCTATTTCTCTATTACCTATTTCTCTATTGTCTATTTCTCTATTACCTATTTCTCTATTGTCTATTTCTCTATTGTCTATTTCTCTATTACCTATTTCTCTATTACCTATTTCTCTATTACCTATTTCTCTATTGTCTATTTCTCTATTGTCTATTTCTCTATTGTCTATTTCTCTATTACCTATTTCTCTATTGTCTATTTCTCTATTGTCTATTTCTCTATTACCTATTTCTCTATTACCTATTTCTCTCTTTTCCTTCTCAAACCCATCATCTCTTTATTATTTACCTTTCTCTCATCTCTCTCTCTCTAATCTCTCTCTATTGTCTATCTCTTTCTATTTGCCATGTATCTTTCTCTCCCCCACTGTTATCTCTCTCTCTTACATTATTTTTCTTTCTCATTTATTTCTCTCTCTCAATCATTTTTGTTTTTCATCTATTTCATATCATCTATATTATCATTTTCTCTCCCTCATCTTCCTCTCATCTATGTATCATGTCTCTCTCTCTCTATCATTTATCACTCTCTATTTCTCTATTATCTATCATCTCTCTCCCTCCCCAGTCTCTGTAGTCTCTTTTATCTTTCTCTTATTTCTATCATTTATCTTTCTCTCTATTATTTATCATCTCTATTATCTCACTTTCTCTTTCTCTAATCTATCTGTTATCTATCATCTCTCTCTCTCATCTATTATCTATTTTTCATCTCTCTCAACTATCTCTATTATCTATCTCCCCCCCCCCCTCTCTCTAATCCCTATCTAGTTGCTGGGGGTAAGTACTGTACATAGTAGTGATTATTATTGTTGCTACAGTACTGGCTGTGTATAGACGCGGCGCCTATGGGAGGGGCTATGAGTAGCGAGTATCTCGGCCCGGGGGATTCAGAGGGGGAACCAATTGCTGATTAATAATCAATACGGTACAATGACTGTTACCCCCCAGAGAGGGGCCGATCATTTGGGGGGCAGGGGGGGTCTCTCTGCAATGTACAAGTTTTCTTACGTAATGAGCCCCCCGGGTGCCTGCACCAATCAACTAACAGAAATTCTTGGCTCCCCCGGCCCCCCCAGCTCTGATGATTATTTTGATAACATTTTATAGAATAATCGAGAATGAGAAAGATATAAAAATAATAATCTCAAAAAAAAAAAAAAGATTTGGAAGGAAAATGTAAGACGGTTGTATAATCGGAGCGGATGGGGTAATAAAGTGACCCCGGAAGGGCTCGGGGCGCGATGGGAAACGAGCCAATAAACTGCTTCCTTCCAGCATCTGGTTCCCCTGTATTTTATACGGAAAATCCCGTATGTTCCATTAGCGACTAACGTACCGGCACCGCTATATACCGGCGGCACAAACCCGCCATTTACTCACATTGTACCCGGGGCTCCTCCCCCTCGGGCTCCGCTTCCCGCGACGTCTCCCCATAAACATAAAATTCCTCTTTTTTGGGATTCGCTGAAGCGCAGAAATAATAAGCAAAAGGGTTCCAGTCCTGAGCGGCGACTCCACCGGCGTCCGAAATACTCGCGGCGATTCCTTAGTACATTGCGCCGACGCCGACACTTCTACACCATAAACCCTATGGGGAAATGTCAGAATATTAGTAAATATTGGGGAGTTACAGTGACAATGGGGGGGGGGGGGGCTGGGGGAAAGATGGGGGGTATATCTGTGCCTATATATTATACAGTTACATTATGTGCATATATGATATGGGGGTTACACTGTGACAGTGGGGGGGGGGGCTGGGGGAAAGATGGGGGGTATATCTGTGCCTATATATTATACAGTTACATTATGTGCATATATGATATGGGGGCTACACTGTGACAGTGGGGGGGGGGCTGGGGGAAAGATGGGGGGTATATCTGTGCCTATATATTATACAGTTACATTATGTGCATATATGATATGGGGGCTACACTGTGACAGTGGGGGGGGGGGCTGGGGGAAAGATGGGGGGTATATCTGTGCCTATATATTATACAGTTACATTATGTGCATATATGATATGGGGGTTACACTGTGACAGTGGGGGGGGGGGCTGGGGGAAAGATGGGGGGTATATCTGTGCCTATATATTATACAGTTACATTATGTGCATATATGATATGGGGGGTTACACTGTGACAGTGGGGGGGGGGGGAAAGATGGGGGGTATATCTGTGCCTATATATTATACAGTTACATTATGTGCATATATGATATGGGGGTTACACGGTGACAGTGGGGGGGGGGGCTGGGGGAAAGATGGGGGGTATATCTGTGCCTATATATTATACAGTTACATTATGTGCATATATGATATGGGGGTTACACTGTGACAGTGGGGGGGGGGGGGGGAAAGATGGGGGGTATATCTGTGCCTATATATTATACAGTTACATTATGTGCATATATGATATGGGGGTTACACTGTGACAGTGGGGGGGGGGGGGGGCTGGGGGAAAGATGGGGGGGTATATCTGTGCCTATATATTATACAGTTACATTATGTGCATATATGATATGGGGGCTACACTGTGACAGTGGGGGGGGCTGGGGGAAAGATGGGGGGGTATATCTGTGCCTATATATTATACAGTTACATTATGTGCATATATGATATGGGGGTTACACTGTGACAGTGGGGGGGGGCTGGGGGAAAGATGGGGGGTATATCTGTGCCTATATATTATACAGTTACATTATGTGCATATATGATATGGGGGTTACACTGTGACAGTGGGGGGGGGGGGGAAGATGGAGGGTATATCTGTGCCTATATATTATACAGTTACATTATGTGCATATATGATATGGGGGTTACACTGTGACAGTGTGGGGGGGGGGGAAGATGGGGGTATATCTGTGCCTATATATTATACAGTTACATTATGTGCATATATGATATGGGGGTTACACTGTGACAGTGTGGGGGGGGGGAAGATGGGGGGTATATCTGTGCCTATATATTATACAGTTTACATTATGTGCATATATGATATGGGGGTTACACTGTGACAGTGGGGGGGGGGGGGCTGGGGGAAAGATGGGGGGTATATCTGTGCCTATATATTATACAGTTACATTATGTGCATATATGATATGGGGGTTACACTGTGACAGTGGGGGGGCTGGGGGAAAGATGGGGGGTATATCTGTGCCTATATATTATACAGTTACATTATGTGCATATATGATATGGGGGTTACACTGTGACAGTGTGGGGGGGAAATGGGGGGTATATCTGTGCCTATATATTATACAGTTACATTATGTGCATATATGATATGGGGGTTACACTGTGACAGTGGGGGGGGGGAAAAGATGGGGGTATATCTGTGCCTATATATTATACAGTTATTAACACTGTGCATACATAATGTGATATGATATGGGGTTACACTGTGACAGTGGGGGGGGGGCTGGGGGAAAGATGGGGGGTATATCTGTGCCTATATATTATACAGTTACATTATGTGCATATATGATATGGGGGTTACACTGTGACAGTGGGGGGGGGGGTGGGAAAGATGGGGGGTATATCTGTGCCTATATATTATACGTTACATTATGTGCATATATGATATGGGGTTACACTGTGAAGTGGGGGGGTATCCAGATTACAATATAAGGGGGGGATCAGTTAACAATATAAGGGGGGTATGAGTTACAATATAAGGGGGGTTCAGTTACTATATAGGGGTATCGGTTACATAATAAGGGGGGTATCAGTACAATATAAGGGGTATCAGTACAATATAAGGGGGTTATCATTACTATATAACGGGGTATCAGTTACAAATATAAGGGGGGTATCGTTAACAATATAAGGGGGTATCGTGTACATATAAGGGGGTATCAGTACAATATAAGGGTGGAAAGAAATACTCGGGCAATATAAGGGGGGTTATCAGTTACTATTATGGGGGGTATCGCGTTACTATATAAGGGGTGTAATCCATTACAATTAGGGGGGTATCAGTTACAATAAAGGGCGTATTCGGTTACCCCCAAATTAAGGGGGGTAATCAGTTACTATAGTAGGGGGGTATCGGTTACTATATAAGGGGGTATCAGTTACAATATAAGGGGGGGTTCAGTTCAATATAAGGGGGAGGGTATCGGTTACTTATTAAGGGGGGGGGGTATCAGTTACTATATAAGGGGGGGTATCGGTTACAATATAAGGGGGAGTATCGTTACTATATAAGGGGGGGGTATCGGTTACAATATAAGGGGGGGTATCAGTTACTATATAGGGGGGGTATCGGTTACTATATAGGGGGGGGGGGTAAATAATAAGAGGAAACGGTTACAAAGTAGATTTGCAGTTTCCCGTGGAACAAACTATTTTGCACCAATTACAATGGAAGTGCCGGGGGGGGGGGTACAATCTGTTCCTGAGTGGCCTCTCCCAGTCCCACAAGGACACAGTTGCCCCCCCCCCCCCCCGGCACAGAGAGGGGCAGGAAGGAAAGGCCGGAGCAGGGACTCAGCTTTCTTTTCTCCGTATCCTTAAAGGACCCCGGCCTAAGCCACCCCCACCAATCCACCCCCCCCCCCCCCTTTGCATATTTCTTGGCAACGGTTTCCGAGCTGCGAGTTCAGCCAAAATAGACAATAAAATGGCGGGGAGGGGCCGGCTCATTGTGCCCCCGGCCCTTCCCCCAAACGCCATTCGCACGGGGAGATGTTTGGGGAGAAACGAATCACATTTGTCCCTGATTGAACTTTGTTGCCCACATTCTGCCCCTGTTGGGGGCAAAGAGCTCTCTCTATTGGCTCTCAGCCAGCCTCTGACTACTATTCCCACAATCCCCTGAGAAGCTTTGGCATCAGCAGCAGCCAATCACTGAGTCCCTCTCATCTGACTAAGCACAGGGATACACTGAGGCTCAACTGGGACACATTCTATAAAGTCCTTTCCCCACTGTGCCTTACTATACACACTCGGTGCTACTCTCTTGCCTTACTATACACACTCGGCGCTACTCTCTTGCCTTACTATACACACTCGGCGCTACTCTCTTGCCTTACTATACACACTCGGCGCTACTCTCTTGCCTTACTATACACACTCGGTGCTACTCTCTTGCCTTACTATACACACTCGGTGCTACTCTCTTGCCTTACTATACACACTCGGTGCTACTCTCTTGCCTTACTATACACACTCGGCGCTACTCTCTTGCCCTTACTATACACACTCGGCGCTACTCTCTTGCCTTACTATACACACTCGGTGCTACTCTCTTGCCTTACTATACACACTCGGTGCTACTCTCTTGCCTTACTATACACACTCGGTGCTACTCTCTTGCCTTACTATACACACTCGGTGCTACTCTCTTGCCTTACTATACACACTCGGTGCCTCGTTGCCTACTAACCCCGGGCTACCCTTTGCCCTTACTATACACACTCGGTGCTACTCTCTTGCCTTACTATACACACTCGGTGCTACCCTCTTGCCTTACTATACACATTTGGTGCTACCCTCTTGCCTTACTATACACACTCGGTGCTACTCTCTTGCCTTACTATACACACTCCATGCTACTCTCTTGCCTTACACACCACTCTCACTATAGAGTTACATAGCAGTTGAGGTTAAAAAAAGGCACAAAATCCCTTTTAATTTATTATATGTACTGACCCATAAATGATCCCATGGTTACAGCCCCTGGTTACTATATAAATGATCCCATGGTTACAGCCCCTGGTTACTATATAAATGATCCCATTGTCACAGCCCCTGGTTACTATATAAATGATCCCATTGTCACAGCCCCTGGTTACTATATAAATGATCCCATGGTTACAGCCCCAGGTTATTATATAAATGATCCCATGGTTACAGCCCCTGGTTACTATATGAATGATCCCATAGTTACAGCCCCTGGTTACTATATGAATGATCCCATAGTTACAGCCCCTGGTTACTATATGAATGATCCCATAGTTACAGCCCCTGGTTACTATATAAATGATCCCATGGTTACAGCCCCTGGTTACTATATAAATGATCCCATGGTTACAGCCCCTGGTTACTATATGAATGATCCCATAGTTACAGCCCCTGGTTACTATATAAATTATCCCATGGTTACAGCCCCTGGTTACTATATAAATGATCCATGTTAAGCCCTTCTAGTTTACAGCCCCTGGTTACTATATGAAATGATCCCATAGTTACAGCCCCTGGTTACTATATAAATGATCCCATGGTTACAGCCCCTGGTTACTATATGAATGATCCCATAGTTACAGCCCCTGGTTACTATATGAATGATCCCATAGTTACAGCCCCTGGTTACTATATAAATGATCCCATGGTTACAGCCCCTGGTTACTATATGCATGATCCCATAGTTACAGCCCCTGGTTACTATATAAATGATCCCATGGTTACAGCCCCTGGTTACTATATGAATGATTCCATAGTTACAGCCCCTGGTTACTATATGAACGATCCCCACACTACTATGTTAGCAGGGCCAATAGTCATCACCCCCTCAATCATTAGCTCACTGCCCCCCCTGAGTATTGGCCCTGCCATCATATAACATGGGAGCCCAGTGACAAATTCCCTGTAGATAGATACCCAAGTAAATTATATATTTATTATTACAATTATTTATTCTGCAGTGCTGCACATAAGGAAACATACAGTAGGTGTAATGATTGTAAGCTCACTGGGGCAGGAACTGATGGGAATGGGATAGGGACCTTAGATTGTAAGCTCACTGGGGCAGGGACTGATGGGAATGGGATAGGGACCTTAGATTGTAAGCTCACTGGGGCAGGGACTGATGGGAATGGGATAGGGACCTTAGATTGTAAGCTCACTGGGGCAGGGGCTGATGGGAAGGATAGGGACTTAGATTGAGCTCACTGGGGAACTGATGGAGGGATAGGACCTAGATTGTAAGCTCACTGGGGCAGGGGCTGATGGGAATGTGATAGGGACCTTAGATTGTAAGCTCACTGGGGCAGGGACTGATGGGAATGTGATAGGGACCTTAGATTGTAAGCTCACTGGGGCAGGGGCTGATGGGAATGGGATAGGGACCTTAGATTGTAAGCTCACTGGGGCAGGGACTGATGGGAATGGGATAGGGACCTTAGATTGTAAGCTCACTGGGGCAGGACTGATGGGAATGGGATAGGGACCTTAGATTGTAAGCTCACTGGGGCAGGGACTGATGGGAAATGGGATAGGGACCTTAGATTGTAAGCTCCACTGGGGGCAGGGACTGAATGGGAATGGGATAGGGACCCTTAGATTGTAAGCTCACTGGGGCAGGGACTGATGGGAGTGGGATAGGGACCTTAGATTGTAAGCTCACTGGGGCAGGGACTGATGGGAATGGGATAGGGACCTTAGATTGTAAGCTCACTGGGGCAGGGGCTGATGGGACAGGTACGAGAGAATTCTATGACTGTTGCACTCTGGGTAAAACATGCCAAACTGCACATTTTGCTTTACCCGCCATACAGACAAGGCCACATATTAAAGGGGCAGTTCAGAACAGGGGCGTGTCCGATAAATTCGATAAAGTTTGGGGTCCTTGGTGTGATCTGGAGGGAAACTGAAGGACTCTACTCCCATTCACAGGGTAAAATCCCCGGCGTTTCCCCACTTCTCTCTACCATATCCTGAGCACTTAGCTCAGTAGGTTGATGTACCCAATACTATGTAACTGCCGCCAGATCCACCCTTAAACTTTGTATTGTTACACTTTCCCCCTCGATGTTTGTAACAATCCTTAAAGACAGACCTGAAAAGAAAGACTAGCATATTCTATTTACTGTAATGTTAAATGTGTTATTTTATGTTTTTGTTTGTATAAAAAGCAATAAAACATACCTTTCAAAAAAAAAAAAGGGGCAGTTCAACTAAATTTTATTATGATTTAGACATTGATGTTCTGAGAATTTGCAAATGGTCTTCATTTTTTTGCATTTTATTTATTTAACTTTTGGATTAGCAGTTCCCCAGTTTGGTTTTTTAGCAGCTCTCTGGTTACTGGGGTCTGAATTACCTTAGCAACCAGGTAGCGGTTGGAATGAGAGACAGGAATATGAATAGGGGAGGGGCCGAATAGAAAGATAAGGAATAAAAAGTAACAATAACAATAAAACTGGAGCCTCACAGAGCAATAGGGTTTGGTTGCTAGGGTCCAAGTTACCTTAGCAACCAGGGAGTGGGTTGGATGAGAGACAGGAATATGAATAGGGGAGGGGCTGAATAGAAAGATAAGGAATAAAAAGTAACAATAACAATAAAACTGGAGCCTCACAGAGCAATAGGGTTTGGCTGCCGGGGTCAGTGACCCCCATTTGAAAGCTGGAAAGAGTCAGAAGAAGGAGGGAAATAATTCAAAGACTTTAAAAAATAAATAACGAAGACCAATTGCAAAGTTGCTAGGATTAGGACATTCTGTAAGATACTAAAAGTTAACGATAAGGTGAAACATCCCCTGATGCTGCAGACTGAACTGAATTCTGTGCGGCCATACAGCTAAATTAATTGCTAATTAGCCATGGGGGAGGGGAGGTGTTATGGGGGGTATTATAGCGGTGAGGAGGGTATTATGGGGGGTATTATAGGGGTGAGGAGGGTATTATGGGGGGTATTATAGGGGTGAGGAAGGTATTATGGGGGTATTATAGGGGTGAGGGGGGTATTATGGGGGGTATTATAGGGGTGAGGAGGGTATTATGGGGGGTATTATAGGGGTGAGGGGGTATTATGGGGGTATTATGAGGGGGGGGGGGGGACCCCCATACACACCCCATAGCCACATAAGGTTATTACATTTGGGGGGGACCTTTTTGTGACTTTTTACAACTTTTTTTGCAGCTGAAATCCTGAGAAACCACAAACCAACATTTACTCACGGATTTTCCCATCTAACCAATCTCAGCCCAAAACTAGTCGCCCCCACATACACGGGGAGGGGGGTATGTACCACAAGGGCAGGGGGGGGTATGTACCACAAGGGCAGGGGGGGGGTATGTACCACAAGGGCAGGGGGGGTATGTACCACAGGGGCAGGGGGGGGTAATGTACCACAGGGGCAGGGGGGGGGTATGTACCACAGGGGCAGGGGGGGGGGCTATGTACCACAGGGGCAGGGGGGTATGTACCACAAGGGGCAGGGGGGGGTATGTACCACAAGGGCAGGGGGGGGTATGTACCACAAGGGCAGGGGGGGGTATGTACCACAAGGCGGGGGGCAGGGGGGGGGGTATGTACCACAAGGGCAGCAGGGGGGGTATGTACCACAAGAGGGGGGTTCAAGGCAGGGGGGTATGTACCACAAGGGCAGGGGGGGTATGTACCACAAGGGGCACAGGGGGGGGTATGTACCACAAGGGCAGGGGGGGGTATGTACCACAAGGGCAGCAGGGGGGTATGTACCACAAGGGCAGGGGGGGTATGTACCACAAGGGCAGGGGGGTATGTACCACAAGGGCAGCAGGGGGGGGTATGTACCACAAGGGCAGGGGGGGGTATGTACCACAAGGGCAGCAGGGGGGGTATGTACCACAAGGGGCAGGGGGGTATGTACCACAAGGGCAGCAGGGGGGTATGTACCAAAGGGCAGGGGGGGTATGTACCACAAGGGCAGGGGGGGGGGTATGTACCACAAGGGCAGGGGGGGTATGTACCACAGGGGCAGGGGGGGTATGTACCACAGGGGCAGGGGGGGGGCTATGTACCACAGGGGCAGGGCGGGGGTATGTACCACAAGGGCAGGGGGGGGGTATGTACCACAAGGGCAAGGGGGGGGTATGTACCACAAGGGCAGGGGGGGGTATGTACCACAAGGGCAGGGGGGGGTATGTACCACAAGGGCAGGGGGTATGTACCACAAGGGCAGCAGGGGGGTATGTACCACAAGGGCAGCAGGGGGTATGTACCACAAGGGCAGGGGGGGGAATGTACCACAAGGGCAGGGGCCGGTATGTACCACAAGGGCAGGGGGGGGTATGTACCACAAGGGCAGGGGGGGTATGTACCACAAGGGCAGGGGGGGGTATGTACCACAAGGGCAGGGGGGGGTATGTACCACAAGGGCAGCAGGGGTATGTACCACAAGGGCAGGGGGCCGGTATGTACCACAAGGGCAGGGGGGTATGTACCACAAGGGCAGGGGGGTATGTACCACAAGGGCAGGGGGTATGTACCCCAAGGGCAGGGGGCGGTATGTACCACAAGGGCAGGGGGGGGGGGTATGTACCACAAGGGCAGGGGGGGTATGTACCACAAGGGCAGGGGGTATGTACCACAAGGGCAGGGGGGGTATGTACCACAAGGGCAGGGGGGGTATGTACCACAAGGGCAGGGGGGTATGTACCACAAGGGCGGGGGGGGTATGTACCACAAGGGCAGGGGGGGGTATGTACCACAAGGGCAGGGGGGGGTAGGTACCACCAAGGGGCAGGGGGGTATGTACCACAAGGGCAGGGGGGGGTATGTCCACTAAGGGCAGGGGGCCGGTATGTACCACCAAGGGCAGGGGGGGGTACTGTAACCAACAAGGGCAGGGGGGGGTATGGTACCACCAAGGGCAGGGGGGGGTATGTACCACAAGGGCAGGGGGGGGTATAGACCACAAGGGCAGGGGGGGGTATGTACCACAGGGGCAGGGGGGGGGTATGTACCACAAGGGCAGGGGGGGGGGTATGTACCACAAGGGCAGGGGGGGGGTATGTACCACAAGGGCAGGGGGGGGGGCACAAGGAATCCCATGGGACGGGCCCGGTACCGGCCCAACAGAATCAGAACATGGGGTTTCGGTAAGTGGAACAAACAGACTCCCATTCCCGGCACAGTTAGTTCAGCAGTGAGAGAGTTAAAGCAAGCCCCTCCCCCCTCTCAGACTCACCTGCCCGGGCCCAGTGCGGAGAGGTAGGTACAGCCGGTGTGGAGACACCTTCCCCCATCATCTGATCCCTCAGCCTTTCCCTCCTCACCTTATACCCAGCCCCTCCTCCCAGCACTAAGCCCCGCCCCCAGCACTAAGCTCCTCCCTACACCTGCTCATGGGATCTCCCCCGATACGTGCTCTGTGTCACTCAGAAATCCTCCCCAACTGCCCCTAATGTGCTACTTACCCCCTAATGTGCTACTTACCCCCCAATGTACTACTTACCCCCTAATGTTCTACCTACCCCCTAATGTTCTACTTACCCCCCTAATGTTCTACTTACCCCCTAATGTTCTACTTACCCCCTAATGTTCTACTTACCCCCTAATGTTCTACCTACCCCCTAATGTTCTACTTACCCACCATGTTCTACTTACCCCCTAATGTTCTACTTACCCCCTAATGTTCTACTTACCCCTAATATTCTACTTACCCCCCTAATGTTCTACTTACCCCCTAATGTTCTACTTACCCCCCTAATGTTCTACTTACCCCCTAATGTTCTACTTACCCCCTAATGTTCTACCTACCCCCTAATGTTCTACTTACCCACCATGTTCTACTTACCCCCTAATGTTCTACTTACCCCCTAATGTTCTACTTACCCCCTAATGTTCTACTTACCCCCTAATATTCTACTTACCCCCCTAATGTTCTACTTACCCCCTAATGTTCTACTTACCCCCTTATATTCTACTTACCCCCTTATATTCTACTTATCCCCTAATATTCTACTTACCCCCTAATGTTCTACTTACCCCCTAATGTTCTACTTACCCCCCTAATGTTCTACTTACCCCCTTATATTCTACTTATCCCCTAATATTCTACTTACCCCCTAATATTCTACTTACCCCCTAATGCTCTACTTACCCCCTAATGTGGCTTACTTTACCCCCTAATGTTCTACTTTACCCCCCCAATGTTCTACTTACCCCCCCCAATGTTCTACTTACCCCCTTATGTTCTACTTCCCCCTAATGTGCTACTTACCCCCTAATGTTCTACTTACCCCCCCAATGTTCTACTTACCCCCCCAATGTTCTACTTACCCCCTTATGTTCTACTTACCCCTAATGTTCTACTTACCCCCCCAATGTTCTACTTACCCCCTTATGTTCTACTTCCCCCTAATGTTCTACTTACCCCCCCAATGTTCTACTTACCCCCCCAATGTTCTACTTTCCCCCTTATGTTCTACTTCCCCCTAATGTTCTACTTACCCCCCTAATGTTCTACTTACCCCCCAATGTTCTACTTACCCCCCCAATGTTC
Organism: Xenopus tropicalis; assembly: GCF_000004195.4. NCBI lineage: Eukaryota > Metazoa > Chordata > Amphibia > Anura > Pipidae > Xenopus > Xenopus tropicalis. The sequence continues at coordinate 3,633,181 of NC_030679.2, read as the reverse complement.
TACTTACCCCCTAATGTTCTACTTACCCCCCCAATGTTCTACTTACCCCCTAATGTTCTACTTAACCTCCAATGTTCTACTTACCCCCTTATGTTCTACTTATAGCCCATGTTCTACTTACCCCCCAATGTTCTACTTACTCCCCCATGGACCAGCTTGAGAGAGTCAGAGCACTTTCCAATTGGTCTTTATTATTTATTTGTTATAGTTTTGGAATTATTTGCCTCCTTCTACCTCTTCAAATGGGGGTCACTGACCCCGGCAACCAAACCCTATTGCTCTGTGAGGCTCCAGTTTTATTGTTATTGTTACTTTTTATTCCTTATCTTTCTATTCAGCCCCTCCCCTATTCATATTCCTGTCTCTCATTCAAACCACTTCCTGGTTGCTAAGGTAACTTGGATCCTAGCAACCAGATAGCAGCTGAATTCCAAGCAGGAGCTGCAGTACAAAAGTTAAATAATCTAAAAAAACTACAAATGGAGACCAATACAGCTGTATAGCATTCAGTTTAGAGGTTCAGATTTCAAACACTTCATAAGCCTTGCCAGACAGCAGTGCTGTAAATACCAGTAATATGTTTAGATAAAGGGTAACTGACCCTTCCATTTCTCTAGTGAGACTATTGCCCTGACCCAACGTGAATGTCTGCAATCTCTGCTGTAAAGGAGCACAGAGCTGAGGTTTTGGGCAAGAAATTTGGAATTATGGTACACTTGTTCTTTTATCTCTCAGCGAGACAAGTAGCCAGTCATGAAAATCCAGATCCACTGAGATGTGTGGGCTATCTGACCCCCCCCCCCCCCACCATTGTAAGCAGCAGTCCTGCCCTGCTTTATGGCTGAGATTCTAGCTATCTGTATAACAGAGCATTCTGTCACAGTGGCACAGATCCTATCTGATCCCCCCATTGTAAGCAGCAGTCCTGCCCTGCTTTATGGCTGAGATTCTAGCTATCTGTATAACAGAGCATTCTGTCACAGTGGCACAGATCCTATCTGATCCCCCCCATTGTAAGCAGCAGTCCTGCCCTGCTTTATGGCTGAGATTCTAGCTATCTGTATAACAGCATTCTGTCACAGTGGCACAGATCCTATCTGATCCCCCCCATTGTAAGCAGCAGTCCTGCCCTGCTTTATGGCTGAGATTCTAGCTATCTGTATAACAGAGCATTCTGTCACAGTGGCACAGATCCTATCTGATCCCCCCCATTGTAAGCAGCAGTCCTGCCCTGCTTTATGGCTGAGATTCTAGCTATCTGTATAACAGCATTCTGTCACAGTGGCACAGATCCTATCTGATCCCCCCCATTGTAAGCAGCAGTCCTGCCCTGCTTTATGGCTGAGATTCTAGCTATCTGTATAACAGAGCATTCTGTCACAGTGGCACAGATCCTATCTGATCCCCCCATTGTAAGCAGCAGTCCTGCCCTGCTTTATGGCTGAGATTCTAGCTATCTGTATAACAGAGCATTCTGTCACAGTGGCACAGATCCTATCTGATCCCCCCCCCCATTGTAAGCAGCAGTCCTGCCCTGCTTTATGGCTGAGATTCTAGCTATCTGTATAACAGAGCATTCTGTCACAGTGGCACAGATCCTATCTGATCCCCCCATTGTAAGCAGCAGTCCTGCCCTGCTTTATGGCTGAGATTCTAGCTATCTGTATAACAGAGCATTCTGTCACAGTGGCACAGATCCTATCTGATCCCCCCATTGTAAGCAGCAGTCCTGCCCTGCTTTATGGCTGAGATTCTAGCTATCTGTATAACAGAGCATTCTGTCACAGTGGCACAGATCCTATCTGATCCCCCCATTGTAAGCAGCAGTCCTGCCCTGCTTTATGGCTGAGATTCTAGCTATCTGTATAACAGAGCATTCTGTCACAGTGGCACAGATCCTATCTGATCCCCCCATTGTAAGCAGCAGTCCTGCCCTGCTTTATGGCTGAGATTCTAGCTATCTGTATAACAGAGCATTCTGTCACAGTGGCACAGATCCTATCTGATCCCCCCCCCATTGTAAGCAGCAGTCCTGCCCTGCTTTATGGCTGAGATTCTAGCTATCTGTATAACAGAGCATTCTGTCACAGTGGCACAGATCCTATCTGATCCCCCCATTGTAAGCAGCAGTCCTGCCCTGCTTTATGGCTGAGATTCTAGCTATCTGTATAACAGAGCATTCTGTCACAGTGGCACAGATCCTATCTGATCCCCCCCCATTGTAAGCAGCAGTCCTGCCCTGCTTTATGGCTGAGATTCTAGCTATCTGTATAACAGAGCATTCTGTCACAGTGGCACAGATCCTATCTGATCCCCCCATTGTAAGCAGCAGTCCTGCCCTGCTTTATGGCTGAGATTCTAGCTATCTGTATAAGTTTCTCAGAAGAGAGAAATAAATACATAAAAACAATAAATAATGCTATTTGATTAAAGTGCTGGGAGAATATACACGTGGGGAGGGCGCTGCTGGGACATGCCTATGATTATCTCATGGGGAGGCTGATCTGTATCTCCCAAGGACTCACTGCCAGATGTTACATGACTTTATCTTTCTTAGGTGCCAAAATGTGCAGTGAGCCCCTTATTACTTTCATGGGCCCTAAGCTTTCTTGGAATAATCGCTAGATCTTTACAGAGCTCAGTATGGGAGGTAGTCTGGCCCCTGCCCCCAAGCACAACTGTGTGATTTATACCTGCAGTGAAATACTGATTTCAGATATAGATTATTGTTTCCCAAAATAAGTACTTACTGTGAGCCCAGAGCATTCCTTCTCTGTATATTTGTATTTATACATATGGGTAGGGGGTGCCATAGTGTTTCCCTTAGACAGTACAGTATGGGGGTACAGCTTATTGTGTGCCCAGAACATTCCCTCTCTGTATATTTGTATTTATACATATGGGTAGGGGGTGCCATAGTGTTTCCCTTAGACAGTACAGTATGGGGGTACAGCTTATTGTGTGCCCAGAACATTCCTTCTCTGTATATTTGTATTTATACATATGGGTAGGGGGGTGCCATAGTGTTTCCCTTAGACTGTACAGTATGGGGGTACAGCTTATTGTGTGCCCAGAACATTCCCTCTCTGTATATTTGTATTTATACATATGGGTAGGGGGTGCCATAGTGTTTCCCTTAGACAGTACAGTATGGGGGTACAGCTTATTGTGTGCCCAGAACATTCCCTCTCTGTATATTTGTATTTATACATATGGGTAGGGGGGTGCCATAGTGTTTCCCTTAGACTGTACAGTATGGGGGTACAGCTTATTGTGTGCCCAGAGCATTCCTTCTCTGTATATTTGTATTTATACATATGGGTTGGGGGGTGCCATAGTGTTTCCCTTAGACAGTACAGTATGGGGGTACAGCTTATTGTGTGCCCAGAACATTCCTTCTCTGTATATTTGTATTTATACATATGGGTAGGGGGGTGCCATAGTGTTTCCCTTAGACAGTACAGTATGGGGGTACAGCTTATTGTGTGCCCAGAGCATTCCTTCTCTGTATATTTGTATTTATACATATGGGTAGGGGGGTGCCATAGTGTTTCCCTTAGACAGTACAGTATGGGGCTACAGCTTATTGTGTGCCCAGAACATTCCTTCTCTGTATATTTGTATTTATACATATGGGTAGGAGGTGCCATAGTGTTTCCCTTAGACAGTACAGTATGGGGGTACAGCTTATTGTGTGCCCAGAACATTCCCTCTCTGTATATTTGTATTTATACATATGGGTAGGGGGTGCCATAGTGTTTCCCTATACAGTACAGTATGGGGGTACAGCTTATTGTGTGCCCAGAACATTCCTTCTCTGTATATTTGTATTTATACATATGGGTAGGGGGTGCCATAGTGTTTCCCTATACAGTACAGTATGGGGGTACAGCTTATTGTGTGCCCAGAACATTCCTTCTCTGTATATTTGTATTTATACATATGGGTAGGGGGTGCCATAGTGTTTCCCTATACAGTACAGTATGGGGGTACATCTTATTGTGTGCCCAGAACATTCCTTCTCTGTATATTTGTATTTATACATATGGGTAGGGGGTGCCATAGTGTTTCCCTTAGACAGTACAGTATGGGGGTACAGCTTATTGTGTGCCCAGAACATTCCTTCTCTGTATATTTGTATTTATACATATGGGTAGGGGTGCCATAGTGTTTCCCTATACAGTACAGTATGGGGGTACAGCTTATTGTGTGCCCAGAACATTCCCTCTCTGTATGTTTGTATTTATACATATGGGTAGGAGGTGCCATAGTGTTTCCCTTAGACAGTACAGTATGGGGGTAGAGCTTATTGTGTTCCCAGAACATTCCTTCTCTGTATATTTGTATTTATACATATGGGTAGGAGCTGCCATATTGAAACAGCACAGTATAAGGCCAGTCCCTGTGTGCCCTGCTGGCTGCTGGGAGACGCTGGCAGTTGCAGATAAGGGATTGGGACATGAACCCAGAGCCCGTGAGAAAACCATCCTAGCCCCTATTTACCAATGCAAATAAGCTCCAGTCATTCCATTTAGGGGGTTAATTACTAACAACTCCGCTTCATTATACATTCCCCATGTTGTTCCCCCCCCTCGGATAAAAGCCGTCTGGACTGGCACAGACCCCACAATATACCCTCCCTCTATGTGTCCCACTTGCTGGGCTGTTTCATTTTGCAGGTCGGGGGGGGGGGTCTCATCCCTATTGAGACTCAGTAATTAAGCAAAGAAGCCTCTCAGTTTCGGCTGCGCTCCCCCATAATCAGCTCCAATTACGGCCGGGCGAGTGCAGCTGATGAGAGATTATACCCTGGCCGGCCGCGGCCATCTCCTATGTACCATCCTCAATTAGCTCAATTCATGCCGCACCCCGGCACCCCAGCCACTACATTCCCACGGCCAACAAAAACAGCCTTTCTTTGACACCCCGGCCCCCCCCGGCCCCAGCACAGATGGTCCCGGCACTGTCTGTGACTGCACTCGGTGCAGCTGGCATCTGAGTCCCACCTAACCCAGCCAGCCAGACAAAGGGGGCAAGTCAAACAGCCCCACAGTACCTTCTTGTTTTAGTAAATAGCGTGGCCTCTTAGAGAGAGAGAGAGAGGGAAGCATTCATAGCAACAGCAGGTGGATAAACACAGAAATACCTTGGGATTGGCCCCGCCGTATATATATATTAATGGCATGTCCTTCTCTGTATATTTGTATTTATACATATGGGTAGGGGGTGCCATAGTGTTTCCCTTAGACAGTACAGTATGGGGGTACAGCTTATTGTGTGCCCAGAACATTCCTTCTCTGTATATTTGTATTTATACATATGGGTAGGGGGTGCCATAGTGTTTCCCTTAGACAGTACAGTATGGGGGTACAGCTTATTGTGTGCCCAGAACATTCCCTCTCTGTATATTTGTATTTATACATATGGGTAGGGGGTGCCATAGTGTTTCCCTTAGACAGTACAGTATGGGGGTACAGCTTATTGTGTGCCCAGAACATTCCCTCTCTGTATATTTGTATTTATACATATGGGTAGGGGGTGCCATAGTGTTTCCCTTAGACAGTACAGTATGGGGGTACAGCTTATTGTGTGCCCAGAACATTCCCTCTCTGTATATTTGTATTTATACATATGGGTAGGGGGTGCCATAGTGTTTCCCTTAGACAGTACAGTATGGGGGTACAGCTTATTGTGTGCCCAGAACATTCCTTCTCTCTATATTTGTATTTATACATATGGGTAGGGGGTGCCATAGTGTTTCCCTTAGACAGTACAGTATGGGGGTACAGCTTATTGTGTGCCCAGAACATTCCTTCTCTGTATATTTGTATTTATACATATGGGTAGGGGGTGCCATAGTGTTTCCCTTAGACAGTACAGTATGGGGGTACAGCTTATTGTGTGCCCAGAACATTCCCTCTCTGTATATTTGTATTTATACATATGGGTAGGGGGTGCCATAGTGTTTCCCTTAGACAGTACAGTATGGGGTACAGCTTATTGTGTGCCCAGAACATTCCTTCTCTGTATATTTGTATTTATACATATGGGTAGGAGGTGCCATAGTGTTTCCCTTAGACAGTACAGTATGGGGTACAGCTTATTGTGTGCCCAGAACATTCCTTCTCTGTATATTTGTATTTATACATATGGGTAGGAGGTGCCATAGTGTTTCCCTTAGACAGTACAGTATGGGGTACAGCTTATTGTGTGCCCAGAACATTCCTTCTCTGTATATTTGTATTTATACATATGGGTAGGAGGTGCCATAGTGTTTCCCTTAGACAGTACAGTATGGGGTACAGCTTATTGTGTGCCCAGAACATTCCTTCTCTGTATATTTGTATTTATACATATGGGTAGGGGGTGCCATAGTGTTTCCCTTAGACAGTACAGTATGGGGGTACAGCTTATTGTGTGCCCAGAACATTCCCTCTCTGTATATTTGTATTTATACATATGGGTAGGGGGTGCCATAGTGTTTCCCTTAGACAGTACAGTATGGGGGTACAGCTTATTGTGTGCCCAGAACATTCCTTCTCTCTATATTTGTATTTATACATATGGGTAGGGGGTTCCATAGTGTTTCCCTTAGACAGTACAGTATGGGGGTACAGCTTATTGTGTGCCCAGAACATTCCTTCTCTGTATATTTGTATTTATACATATGGGTAGGGGGTGCCATAGTGTTTCCCTTAGACAGTACAGTATGGGGGTACAGCTTATTGTGTGCCCAGAACATTCCTTCTCTGTATATTTGTATTTATACATATGGGTAGGGGGTGCCATAGTGTTTCCCTTAGACAGTACAGTATGGGGTACAGCTTATTGTGTGCCCAGAACATTCCCTCTCTGTATATTTGTATTTATACATATGGGTAGGGGGTGCCATAGTGTTTCCCTTAGACAGTACAGTATGGGGGTACAGCTTGTGTGCCCAGAACATTCCTTCTCTGTATATTTGTATTTATACATATGGGTAGGGGGTGCCATAGTGTTTCCCTTAGACAGTACAGTATGGGGGTACAGCTTATTGTGTGCCCAGAACATTCCTTCTCTGTATATTTGTATTTATACATATGGGTAGGGGGTGCCATAGTGTTTCCCTTAGACAGTACAGTATGGGGGTACAGCTTATTGTGTGCCCAGAACATTCCCTCTCTGTATATTTGTATTTATACATATGGGTAGGGGGTGCCATAGTGTTTCCCTTAGACAGTACAGTATGGGGGTACAGCTTATTGTGTGCCCAGAGCATTCCTTCTCTGTATAGAACATTCCATATACACATATAATGGAGGCCATTGAATTCTCCTGCCCCCGGGATTCGTTTACCTGTTAATGAGTTAATTATACAAAGTAAAGGACGGAGGCTTCGCTTTTATCTTTTCCCGGAAACGTTGCGTTCTTTCTCAATATGACGTTCATCTGTGACTTGGAACTCTCCTAGTAACGAGCGTTAGTAACGGGGGCCCTAGTCCCTGTACCTACTCGGACGGGGCAGAAGGGGCCCCCGCGGTGCTGTAATGACTGCTCGTTAGAGCCCAAGGATTCCTGGAAGAAGCACTCGGTGCGTATTTGCGCCTCTCCACCGCCATTAGAGGGAGAGTTACATTAAGCCAAATGATTTCTGATAATATTTCCTCTCATTGGTGCCTCCTCTTCATCTTCATCGTCTGAAAGGGAAAACAGATTTATTCCAAGTTACAGTATATCAGGTTGGGGGAGGCCTGTACCCCGTGCCCCCCCGTGTTACACTTGCAGAAATGCTGGCTAACATTACAGTGTATCTGTAACTATTACTATATTATAGAATGGCCCATTCTAAGCAACTTTGCAATTGGTCTTCATTATTTATTTGTTACAGTTTATGAATTATTTCCCTTCTTCTGACTCTTTGCAGCTTTCAAATGGGGGTCACTGACCCCGGCAGCCAAACCCTATTGCTCTGTGAGGCTCCAGTTTTATTGTTATTGTTACTTTTTATTCCTTATCTTTCTAGTCAGCCCCTCCCCTATTCATATACCCGTCTCTCATTCACACCACTCCCTGGTTGCTAAGGTAACTTGGACCCTAACAACCAAAACCTATTGCTCTGTGAGGCTCCAGTTTTATTGTTATTGTTCCTTTTTATTCCTTATCTTTCTATTCAGCCCCTCCCCTATTCATATACCCGTCTCTCATTCACACCACTCCCTGGTTGCTAAGGTAACTTGGACCCTAACAACCAAACCCTATTGCTCTGTGAGGCTCCAGTTTTATTGTTATTGTTACTTTTTATTCCTTATCTTTCTATTCAGCCCCTCCCCTATTCATATACCCGTCTCTCATTCACACCACTCCCTGGTTGCTAAGGTAATTTGGACCCTAACAACCAAAACCTATTGCTCTGTGAGGCTCCAGTTTTATTGTTATTGTTCCTTTTTATTCCTTATCTTTCTATTCAGCCCCTCCCCTATTCATATTCCTGTCTCTCATTCAAACCACTCCCTGGTTGCTAAGGTAACTTGGACCCTAGCAACCAAAAACCTATTGCTCTGTGAGGCTCCAGTTTTATTTTTATTGTTACTTTTTATTCCTTATCTTTCTATTCAGCCCCTCCCCTATTCATATTCCCGTCTCTCATTCACACCACTCCCTGGTTGCTAAGGTAACTTGGACCCTAGCAACCAGATGCAATTCCAAACTGGAGATCTACTGAACAAAAAGGCTAAAGAACTAAAAAAAACACAAAAAATAAAAAAATGAAGACCAATTGCAAATTGTCTCAGAATATCAATGTCTATATTGTTTTTCCCCCGTTTTTTCTTTTTTGAGTTTTCAGAGATATAAACTCGACTTTTCGATTTTTTTGACACGTCTGTGCCTTATTTTATGCCAGTTTCACGCAAGAAAAATTCACCAATCGGGAAATGCAGAATCGTGCAGCGAATCCACGGCGCCTGACAGAATGTGCTCAGGTTTATTCCCCTGAGAAAGACAAAGTCAAATTCACAAATAAGAACCCCCAATGATATAATGATAAAATGGCTGCAGTGATGGGGCCCCCAGAGCATCTGTTTGGCATCTTGTTTATTTGCCATAAAGGAACCGTTCAGTGGGTCACCGAAAAAGCTCAGTTCAGTCACTCAGTGTGTCTCTCTCTCTTTATATATATATATATATATATATACGGGGGGCTTTGATATGCACGAGCTGTGGGTAGTTTGTTAGATCTGATCCCCCCATTGTAAGCAGCAGTCCTGCCCTGCTTTATGGCTGAGATTCTAGCTATCTGTATAACAGAGCATTCTGTCACAGTGGCACAGATCCTATCTGATCCCCCCCCATTGTAAGCAGCAGTCCTGCCCTGCTTTATGGCTGAGATTCTAGCTATCTGTATAACAGAGCATTCTGTCACAGTGGCACAGATCCTATCTGATCCCCCCCATTGTAAGCAGCAGTCCTGCCCTGCTTTATGGCTGAGATTCTAGCTATCTGTATAACAGAGCATTCTGTCACAGTGGCACAGATCCTATCCCCCCCATTGTAAGCAGCAGTCCTGCCCTGCTTTATGGCTGAGATTCTAGCTATCTGTATAACAGAGCATTCTGTCACAGTGGCACAGATCCTATCTGATCCCCCCCATTGTAAGCAGCAGTCCTGCCCTGCTTTATGGCTGAGATTCTAGCTATCTGTATAACAGAGCATTCTGTCACAGTGGCACAGATCCTATCTGATCCCCCCCATTGTAAGCAGCAGTCCTGCCCTGCTTTATGGCTGAGATTCTAGCTATCTGTATAACAGAGCATTCTGTCACAGTGGCACAGATCCTATCTGATCCCCCCATTGTAAGCAGCAGTCCTGCCCTGCTTTATGGCTGAGATTCTAGCTATCTGTATAACAGAGCATTCTGTCACAGTGGCACAGATCCTATCTGATCCCCCCCATTGTAAGCAGCAGTCCTGCCCTGCTTTATGGCTGAGATTCTAGCTATCTGTATAACAGAGCATTCTGTCACAGTGGCACAGATCCTATCTGATCCCCCCATTGTAAGCAGCAGTCCTGCCCTGCTTTATGGCTGAGATTCTAGCTATCTGTATAACAGAGCATTCTGTCACAGTGGCACAGATCCTATCTGATCCCCCCATTGTAAGCAGCAGTCCTGCCCTGCTTTATGGCTGAGATTCTAGCTATCTGTATAACAGAGCATTCTGTCACAGTGGCACAGATCCTATCTGATCCCCCCATTGTAAGCAGCAGTCCTGCCCTGCTTTATGGCTGAGATTCTAGCTATCTGGATAACAGAGCATTCTGTCACAGTGGCACAGATCCTATCTGATCCCCCCATTGTAAGAAGCAGTCCTGCCCTGCTTTATGGCTGAGATTCTAGCTATCTGTATAACAGAGCATTCTGTCACAGTGGCACAGATCCTATCTGATCCCCCCATTGTAAGTAGCAGTCCTGCCCTGCTTTATGGCTGAGATTCTAGCTATCTGTATAACAGAGCATTCTGTCACAGTGGCACAGATCCTATCTGATCCCCCCCCATTGTAAGCAGCAGTCCTGCCCTGCTTTATGGCTGAGATTCTAGCTATCTGTATAACAGAGCATTCTGTCACAGTGGCACAGATCCTATCTGATCCCCCCCATTGTAAGCAGCAGTCCTGCCCTGCTTTATGGCTGAGATTCTAGCTATCTGTATAACAGAGCATTCTGTCACAGTGGCACAGATCCTATCTGATCCCCCCATTGTAAGCAGCAGTCCTGCCCTGCTTTATGGCTGAGATTCTAGCTATCTGTATAACAGAGCATTCTGTCACAGTGGCACAGATCCTATCTGATCCCCATTGTAAGCAGCAGTCCTGCCCTGCTTTATGGCTGAGATTCTAGCTATCTGTATAACAGAGCATTCTGTCACAGTGGCACAGATCCTATCTGATCCCCCCATTGTAAGCAGCAGTCCTGCCCTGCTTTATGGCAAAGAGGACTAACCAACTAATGTCAGCCCTTAAGTTTAAGTCTTAAGTTTATTATATTGGGAATAAATAAAGGATTTAAAGGCAAACGTGGATTTATAAATATAAAATCTATGCGGCCGCTGTACTTTTGCGCTGGCACAAACCGCGCTCGTGGAATTTCTTGACTTTATTGATGTCTTAATTGGCTCTCCGTCTCGCTTCGCCCCCAGCTTGGAAGGTTCTTGGTGGAACAGCTGTTGCAGAAATGACCCAGCCCTCAACCATAAAAATGTAAACTGAAAAAAGGCAGAGGCTTCCCAGGAGACGTCGCTGCTCTTACCAATTACACGGGGCTGGGGGGGGGCATTAGTTACCTGCCCTTCTGCCCGTCAACTCGGCTCGGTTGTTTCGGGGTAACCCCGCTGTCAATTATCTACGGGACTGTATAGAGACTGACCCCCCTTCCCCCCATCAGCTCCTTCTCTGCAAAAGTGCCCCCCAGTTCTCCCCTACTCACATTACATTATTAGCCCCCTGCAGGTACATAAGGGGGCAGATTTACTAGAACATCATTTATCTTTTTTTTTTTTTTTTTTTACATTTTCAAATTCGACTAAATTCGTTTTCCCAAATGTTGAATATTTCCGACAAAAAAGGTGCAAGGAAAAGTCGCTGCAAGTAGAGTTGTAAGAACAGGGTTGGACTGGGATGGGGGGACACCTGGAAAAAACGACCCTGGCCCGGGTCACGGGGAAGAAACCCTGGTGGGCCCCAGCCATAATGGGCCCCGGCGGCCCAGACCCAACCCCTGTCAGCGCTCCCCGCTCCTGGGTGGGTTAGTTGGCGTGGCAGGGACCCCTGCAGGGGACATAGCCGGCGGGGCGCCTTGGGGGATGTGGCAGCCCCGGTGGGCCCTTCACCCCACAGTCCAACCCTGCTGCCAGGCCAGAACCAATCCCTGCTGGGTGGGTGCTCCGGGGCCCATAGGTCCCCCTCTCTGGACGTGCCTAAGTATGCACACTTGGGGGAGAGGGTTGAGTGGGTGGTGGCCCCTGCTGGGGGGGTAGGGCTGGGGCCCCTGCTGGGGGTGGATTAGGAGGCGAGGTGGGGACCCCTGGGGGGGACACGGCCGGCGGGGCACCTTGGGGGATGCAGCAGCCTCGGTGGGTCCTTCACCCCTTAGTTCGACCCTGCTGCCAGGCCAGAACCAATCCCTGCTGGGTGGGTGCTCCGGGGCCCATAGGCCCCCCTCTCTGGATGTGCATAAGTAAGCGCACCTGGGGGAGGGGGTTGAGTGGGCGGCAGGGGTGTGTGTGTGGGGACCATGGCAGGGGTCCCTTGGGTGGGGTGCAGGGCCCCTTCGGTGGCAGCCCCAGTGGGCCCTTTACCACCCAGTCCGACCCTGCTGCCATGCCAGAACTGATCCTTGCTGGGTGGGTGCTCCGGGGCCTACAGGTCCCCCTCACTGGATGTGCCTAAGTATGCGTACTCGGCAGGGGTGTGTGTGTGGGGACCACAGCAGGGGGTCCCTTCTTTGGCAGCCTCGGTGTGCCCCAAACCCCCCCCCGGTCGTACCTTGCGTAAGAAAACTCGACTTTTTCTAATTGTTTCCGTGAAAATCCCGACTTCATCGAGTTGTCGCTGCGACAGTTCAAGTTTTTTCGGACAAAACCAAGTGAAATTTCTAAAGTTCCCGAGACAATTATTTTTGTCAATTTCTTTTACGTAATAAAACATCCATTCCTGTTCCTGCATTTGAAAATCTCAGCTGTCAATCATATATTGTCTGCCCCGCCTCTATGCCTCAGTAATCACTTTCACTTTCATTTCTGCACTTCCTAGATGTCATTTCCCTTCTCCCATTCCCCCTCCCTTCCCACTGACTATAATTTTGCAGCCTGTGCATGGGAACATGTCTTAGCTCCTCCTTCTGGCGCATACATGTGACTTTTATGATTACAGCTTCCACAAAATGGCTGCCGCCTGCTTGCTTTGATTGTGGATTCCAAAATATGGAAAAAAAATATTTAAATAATTTATTTAGTGTAAATAAAGTTTATTTTGCTGACTAGCAAAATAAAATTGGATTTGTAATTATTTCTTAGGGTGCCCTTTATTTCTGATGCTCTGATTGGCTACAGCTTGGTTCTAGCCCCACCCTTTCCCAAGCTGGTTATACACACCCACACATACACAAAAAATCTGGCTAAAGTAATGGAGTTTCAGGGGAGGCATGAGAAATTTACTTTCAAATTTATTTTCAAATATTTTATATTTTTTTTTTAGTATTTATATTTTTATTTCTTTAACACTAGGGGGCAAAGTTTTCCAAACAAATTGAATAATCTGAATTTTTTTTATTTTTTTTTTAAATTTGGCAGCTAAAACTTGGTCAACATTGTATAGAGAGAGATATAAATATATATATGAATAGACTGTACTCAAATGATATCTTTTGCTAATTTTTTCAGGTTTTTATCATATGATATTTGTGTTCCTTGTGTTAATATAAGACGCACGCTCCAATATTTAACCCTTCCTGATCCTAATGAGCATATTCTCAATTAATATTTAATAATTAGCATATGCTAATTCGGATTTGGATTGGGTTCGGGATTCGGCAGAATACGTCGGGCTGGGTTCGGCCGAACCCAAAAAAGTGGGTTCGGTATATTCCTAACCAAAAAAAAATATATATATATATATATATAACTGATAAAATATCAATATATACTTTTTCTTCAGAAGGATCTCTAATTTCCTACAGATATCTTCTTTTTACCCCCAGAATTTGGGTTAGGTTCCCCTTTAATGCCACAAAGACTCTTACAGGAATATCGTGCTGAATACTATTTTTTCCTCGCTCAGACAGGTAATCAGGAGAACCTTGGAAGCTCAGAAGGAGGGAGTCTCGCTTTTTAGTAAAATGCTGATCCGTTCCAGCTGTCTCTCTCGTGTGTTGGCGTCAGGGGTCAGAACCTATTTGTCACCTGAAGCTGATGGTCTCAAGTAACTGGCAGAGAGAGGGCTCCCAGCTGCTGGTTGGAGTGCACACAGCTGGGCCGCCCCACATTCCTACTCCCCTCTCCTCCACTCTTTTTCTCAACCTTGTTTTTGAATTTGAACCTAATTCCCAACCGACAGGTGCTTGCAGTGATTGACTTTGGGAGGGTTCATTGCCTCCAAGGACAACTTAAGCCTCACTAAGATAAACTCCATACACACGCATCCCACAAAAGTCCCTCTGCTATATACATTATAGGGGGTTCTACTGGGAAATAAATCCTTACATGTAATTTTCTCATTTAATATATGTCACTATTTTATTTTAATTGTATATACTATTCATATATGATTTCTATTTATTGACTGATTGTATTTAATTTCATTTTTTATTATTTTATTTTTAATTGTATTTATATTTTATTTTGTTTATTTTTAAAATATTTTTTTATTGCATTTGTTTTTTACTTACTTTTTATTTTGTATTTTATTTATATATTATTTTGGGTTTGATTTTTTATTTTATTTTGTTTTCTTTTTAATTGTATTTATTAATTGTATTTATATTTTATTTTGTTTATTTTTATATTTTAATTTTATTTTTTATTTTATTTCTATATCATTGGGTTTGATTTTTTATTTGATTTACATTTTATTTTGTTTTAATTGTTATTTTATTTTCAATTGTATTTATTTTTGTATTTTAATTGTATTTTATTTACATTTTATTTTTATGTCTATTTTATTTTTTATTTTATTTATATATTATTGGGTTTGTTTTTTTATTATTTTATTTTTAATTGTATATATATTTTTTGTTTAATTTTATATTTAAATTTTTTGGAATTTGTATTTTATTTACATTTTATTTTTATGTCTATTTTATTTTTTATTTTATTTATATATTATTGGGTTTGTTTTTTTATTATTTTATTTTTAATTGTATATATATTTTTTGTTTAATTTTATATTTAAATTTTTTGGAATTTGTATTTTATTTACATTTTATTTTTATGTCTATTTTATTTTTTATTTATTTATATATTATTGGGTTTGTTTTTTTATTATTTTATTTTTAATTGTATATATATTTTTTGTTTAATTTTATATTTAAATTTTTTGGAATTTGTATTTTATTTACATTTTATTTTTATGTATATTTAATTTTTTATTTATATATATTTTTTATTTATATATATATATATATATATATATATATTATATATATATATATAGATATATAGATATATATATATATACCCAGGTCATTTGGGCTATAGGTTTGCTGAAAACTCATGGACTGTATGATATATATATATATATATATATATATATATATATATATATATATATATATATAATTTTGTGTTTGAATTTTCAATATATTTATATTTTATTTTTTATTGTATTTTATTTGATTATTTCATTTTATTTATATTTTATTTTTGATTTAGATTTTGTCTTCCTTTTTTTAATTTGATTTTATATTTATATTTAATAGTACAGTGAAATAAACTCATACATTTTAAAATATTGTTATATTATATAATATTAAAAAAAATAAAATAATGAATTATTTTATAGTACAGCATTCTATGTATTTATTTTATACTCTTTTAAAGTTGTAAAGCTTTAGGAAAAAAATGCAAAATATGCATCAAATTGGACAAATACCCTCAGCCACTTTTTGAGCACTGATCCTGTTCATTTTTAAAAAAATATTAAACATGCATTATAGACTAAGTAATGTGCAAACAGGGCTGGATTTACCAAGGGAGGTGCACCTAGACACTGTCTCCAATGCCACAGACACATTTTTGGGGCTCTGGGTGCTGTTTGGGCCTCTCTGTACCTGAAATGCCAGGGCCTATCTTGGGTCTCAGTTCAAATCTGATTATAGATCCCACACACTTCGGGACATCAAATAATTCTAGATGGGCAGGCCCCCCATCTAAGATACTATGTCCTCAGTTGGAACACTTACTGCCTTCTTTAAAAAGAGTGCTATCTGATTGGCTGTTCTCTATGATTTCGCCTAGGGCCCCTGGTTCCACTGAAAACAAACATTAAGGCTATGGAGAATGATTATGGACAACTTCGTACTCTTCCTACGGTTTGATGGTAGAGACAGTAGGGCAGGATGGATGGAGTAGAACAAAATGGAGACAGTAGGGCAAGATGGGGACAGTAGGGCAAGATGGGGACAGTAGGGCAAGATGGGGACAGTAGGACAAGATGGAGACAGTAGGGCAAGATGGAGACAATAGGGCAAGACGGCGACTGTAGAACAAGATGGGGACATTAGGAAAAGATGGAGACAGTAGGGCAAGATGGAGACAGTAGGGCAAGATGGGGACAGTAGGGCAAGATGGAGACAGCAGGGCAAGATGGAGACAGTAGGGCAAGATGGAGACAGTAGGACAAGATGGAGACAGTAGGACAAGATGGAGACAGTAGAGCAAGATGGAGACAGCAGGGCAAGATGGAGACAGCAGGGCAAGATGGAGACAGTAGGGCAAGATGGAGACAGTAGGACAAGATGGAGACAGTAGGGCAAGATGGAGATGGTGGGGCAAGATGGGGACAGTAGGGCAAGATGGAGACAGTAGGGCAAGATGGGGACAGTAGGGCAAGATGGAGACAGTAGGGCAAGATGGAGACAGTAGGACAAGATGGAAACAGTAGGGCAAGATGGAGACAGTAGGACAAGATGGGGACAGTAGGGCAAGATGGAGACAGTAGGACAAGATGGGGACAGTAGGGCAAGATGGGGGCAGTAGGGCAAGATATGGACAGTAGGGCAAGATGGAGACAGTAGGGCAAGATGGAGACAGTAGGACAAGATGGAGACAGTAGGGCAAGATGGAGACAGTAAGGTAAGATGGAGACAGTAGGACAAGATGGGGACAGTAGGGCAAGATGGAGACAGTAGGACAAGATGGGGACAGTAGGGCAAGATGGAGACAGTAGGGCAAGATGGGGACAGTAGGGCAGGATGGGGACAGTAGGGCAAGATGGAGACAGTAGGGCAAGATGGAGACAGTAGGGCAAGATGGGGACAGTAGGGCAAGATGGGGACAGTAGGGCAAGATGGAGACAGTAGGACAAGATGGAGACAGTAAGGTAAGATGGAGACAGTAGGACAAGATGGGGACAGTAGGGCAAGATGGAGACAGTAGGGCAAGATGGAGACAGTAGGACAAGATGGAGACAGTAAGGTAAGATGGAGACAGTAGGACAAGATGGGGACAGTAGGGCAAGATGGAGACAGTAGGGCAAGATGGAGACAGTAGGGCAAGATGGAGACTGTAGAACAAGTTGGAGATAGTAGAACAACACATTAATGGGCTTATTTATCACTTTTAGAGTTTTTGTTTTTTTAATTCGAAATAAACTCTTATTTTTAAATAATTTGAATGCTTGCGTATTTATTAATGTGGAAAACTCGTTTGAATAAAGAAATACTTTGAATTTCGTGAATTGAAAATAGGCTTGCCCTTGCCTAGGGCAACTCCCATTGACTTCTACATAAACTCACAAGCTTTTAGATGCTGAAGTTTTATATTCAAGTTTTCAGGGTTTTTGCACCTAATATCAGAACTACTAGACGTTTTTAAACATCAGTGCCCAACCTCACTAATGCCCCTGTGACTGAATGGGAGCAACTCCCAGCAACATCTAGTGGGGACCTTCCCAGAAGGGCAGGGGCAGTTATAGCAGCAAAGGGAGGGGCAACTGAACCCCTGTGGGATGGAACCCCGACTGTGAGCCTGATCCCCAACATCACTGCCCAACCTCACTAATGCCCCTGTGACTGAATGGGAGCAACTCCCAGCAACATCTAGTGGGG
Organism: Xenopus tropicalis; assembly: GCF_000004195.4. NCBI lineage: Eukaryota > Metazoa > Chordata > Amphibia > Anura > Pipidae > Xenopus > Xenopus tropicalis. The sequence goes on along the minus strand of NC_030679.2, from coordinate 3,615,387 downwards.
ACCTTCCCAGAAGGGCAGGGGCAGTTATAGCAGCAAAGGGAGGGGCCACTGAACCCCCTGTGGGATGGAACCCCGACTGTGAGCCTGATCCCCAACATCACTGCCCAACCTCACTAATGCCCCTGTGACTGAATGGGAGCAACTCCCAGCAACATCTAGTGGGGACCTTCCCAGAAGGGCAGGGGCAGTTATAGCAGCAAAGGGAGGGGCCACTGAACCCCCTGTGGGATGGAACCCCGACTGTGAGCCTGATCCCCAACATCACTGCCCAACCTCACTAATGCCCCTGTGACTGAATGGGAGCAACTCCCAGCAACATCTAGTGGGGACCTTCCCAGAAGGGCAGGGGCAGTTATAGCAGCAAAGGGAGGGGCCACTGAACCCCCTGTGGGATGGAACCCCGACTGTGAGCCTGATCCCCAACATCACTGCCCAACCTCACTAATGCCCCTGTGACTGAATGGGAGCAACTCCCAGCAACATCTAGTGGGGACCTTCCCAGAAGGGCAGGGGCAGTTAGAGCAGCAAAGGGAGGGGCCACTGAACCCCCTGTGGGATGGAACCCCGACTGTGAGCCTGATCCCCAACATCACTGCCCAACCTCACTAATGCCCCTGTGACTGAATGGGAGCAACTCCCAGCAACATCTAGTGGGGACCTTCCCAGAAGGGCAGGGGCAGTTATAGCAGCAAAGGGAGGGGCCACTGAACCCCTGTGGGATGGAACCCCGACTGTGAGCCTGATCCCCAACATCAGTGCCCAACCTCACTAATGCCCCTGTGACTGAATGGGAGCAAATCCCAGCAACATCTAGTGGGGACCTTCCCAGAAGGGCAGGGGCAGTTATAGCAGCAAAGGGAGGGGCAACCCAACTGAACCCCTGTGGGATGGAACCCCGACTGTGAGCCTGATCCCCAACATCACTGCCCAACCTCACTAATGCTCTTATGGCTGAATGGGAGCAACTCCCAGCAACATCTAGTGGGGACCTTCCCAGAAGGGCAGGGGCAGTTATAGCAGCAAAGGGCGGGGTAACCCAACTGACCCCCTGTGGGATGGAACCCCGACTGTGAGCCTGATCCCCAACATCACTGCCCAACCTCACTAATGCTCTTATGGCTGAATGGGAGCAACTCCCAGCAACATCTAGTGGGGACCTTCCCAGAAGGGCAGGGGCAGTTATAGCAGCAAAGGGAGGGGCCACTGAACCCCCTGTGGGATGGAACCCCGACTGTGAGCCTGATCCCCAACATCACTGCCCAACCTCACTAATACCCCTGTGACTGAATGGGAGCAACTCCCAGCAACATCTAGTGGGGACCTTCCCAGAAGGGCAGGGGCAGTTATAGCAGCAAAGGGTGGGGCAACCCAACTGAACCCCTGTGGGATGAAATTTTTAATTTCCAGGTATTTTCTTCAGCTGAATTTTCTCTGCTTTACTAGTATTAAGGGCTGAATAAAATAAAATCGCCCATGAAACCCAGAACATTTGGCTGACATATGGAGTCTAGGCAGGGGAAAGGAAAAAAAAAAAAAAAGTTGGCACGATTTCAGCAAAAAGAAAGTTGCTGAGGTATTTTTAGTAAAATTTCCTGACTGGGTTAAAAAGCACAGCTCTTGCGTTGTCTTAAAAGTCATCAGAAAATCTGTCTGGGGGTGAAGTAACCGAACCAAGAGAAATAAACCGCCATTGGGGGGATGAAATGGGGGAAGGAAGAGGGGAGGGCTCTGTATATATATAATATATAGACTAGGCCCTGATCATTCTATACAGGGAAAAGGAAAATAAAATGTAATTGAGCATCCAAAATAGCTTCTTCTACAACATCCAATGAATGGTGCCCAGGATCACATGACCCGTGCCGCTCTGGCCTGATTGATGGAGAGACTGAGTCACTGTTTGGTCTGGTTCAGTTCTGGCAGATTAACGTTAATGTGTGACTGCACTTCATCCAAACTGATTGTTTTTTTGGGGGGGGGGGGGGGGATTAATGCGCACATAATCCTGTGTCTATATAAATGAAGGAGGGATGTCAAACTGAACTGAACTACAATCTCCAGCACCCTACCGGCATACAGAGGGGATTTTGGCCCCATCTTCAAAGTGTAAATAAAGATAATAGTCACAGATTCTTGTGTATTTATAAAGTAAAAGTTATGACTACTGAAAAGTTATCCTACTTCCACCATCCTGTCCTACCTTCTTCTACTGTCTCCATCTTGCCCTACTGTCCCCATCTTGTCCTACTGTCCCCATCTTGCCCTACTGTCCCCATCTTGTCCTACTGTCCCCATCTTGCCCTACTGTCTCAATCTTGCCCTACTGTCCCCATCTTGCCCTACTGTCTCCATCTTGCCCTACTGTCCCCATCTTGCCCTACTGTCTCCATCTTGTCCTACTGTCTCCATCTTGTCCTACTGACTCCATCTTGCACTACTGTCTCCATCTTGCCCTACTGTCTCCATCTTACCCTACTGTCCCCATCTGCCCTACTGTCCATCTTGCCCTACTGTCTCCATCTTGCCCTACTGTCTCCATCTTGTCCTACTGACTCCATCTTGCCCTACTGTCTCCATCTTGTCCTACTGTCTCCACCTTGTCCTACTGACTCCATCTTGCCCTACTGTCTCAATCTTGCCCTACTGTTCCCATCTTGCCCTACTGTCTCCATCTTGCCCTACTGTCTCCATCTTGCCCTACTGTCCCCATCTTGTCCTACTGTCTCCATCTTGTCTTACTGACTCCATCTTGTCCTACTGTCCCCATCTTGTCCTACTGTCCCCATCTTGTCCTACTGTCTCCATCTTGTCTTACTGACTCCATCTTGTCCTACTGTCCCCATCTTGTCCTACTGTCTCCATCTTGTCTTACTGACTCCATCTTGTCCTACTGTCCCCATCTTGCCCTACTGTCCCCATCTTGTCCTACTGTCTCCATCTTGTCTTACTGACTCCATCTTGCCCTACTGTCTCCATCTTGCCCTACTGTTCCCATCTTGCCCTACTGTCTCCATCTTGCCCTACTGTCTCCATCTTGCCCTACTGTCCCCATCTTGTCCTACTGTCTCCATCTTGTCTTACTGACTCCATCTTGTCCTACTGTCCCCATCTTGCCCTACTGTCCCCATCTTGTCTTACTGACTCCATCTTGTCCTACTGTCCCCATCTTGTCCTACTGTCCCCATCTTGTCTTACTGACTCCATCTTGTCCTACTGTCTTCATTTTGCCCTACTGTCCCCATCTTGTCCTACTGTCTCCCATCTTGTTCTACTGTCTCCACCTTGTCCTACTGACTCCATATTGCACTACTGTCTCCATCTTGTCCTACTGTCTCCATCTTGCCCTACTGTCTCCATCTTGTCCTACTGTATCCACCTTGTCCTACTGACTCCATCTTGCCCTACTGTCTCCATCTTGCCCTACTGTCCCCATCTTGCCCTACTGTCTCCATCTTGTCCTACTGTCTCCATCTTGCTCAGTTGGAACACTTACTGCCTTCTTTAAAAAGAGTGCTATCTGATTGGCTGTTCTCTATGATTTCGCCTAGGGCCCCTGGTTCCCACTGAAACAAACATTAAGGCTATGGAGAATGATTATTGACAACTTCGTACTCTTCCTACGGTTTTGATGGTAGAGACAGTAGGGCAGGATGGATGGAGTAGAACAAAATGGAGACAGTAGGGCAAGATGGGGACAGTAGGGCAAGATGGGGACAGTAGGGCAAGATGGGGACAGTAGGACAAGATGGAGACAGTAGGGCAAGATGGAGACAATAGGGCAAGACGGCGACTGTAGAACAAGATGGGGGACATTAGGAAAAGATGGAGACAGTAGGGCAAGATGGAGACAGTAGGGCAAGATGGGGACAGTAGGGCAAGATGGAGACAGCAGGGCAAGATGGAGACAGTAGGGCAAGATGGAGACAGTAGGACAAGATGGAGACAGTAGGACAAGATGGAGACAGTAGAGCAAGATGGAGACAGCAGGGCAAGATGGAGACAGCAGGGCAAAATGGAGACAGTAGGGCAAGATGGAGACAGTAGGACAAGATGGAGACAGTAGGGCAAGATGGAGATGGTGGGGCAAGATGGGGACAGTAGGGCAAGATGGAGACAGTAGGGCAAGATGGGGACAGTAGGGCAAGATGGAGACAGTAGGGCAAGATGGAGACAGTAGGACAAGATGGAGACAGTAGGGCAGATGGAGACAGTAGGACAAGATGGGGACAGTAGGGCAAGATGGAGACAGTAGGAAAGATGGGGACAGTAGGGAAAGATGGGGGCAGTAGGGCAAGATATGGACAGTAGGGCAAGATGGAGACAGTAGGGCAAGATGGAGACAGTAGGACAAGATGGAGACAGTAGGGCAAGATGGAGACAGTAAAGGTAAGATGGAGGACAGTAGGACAAGATGGGGACAGTAGGGCAAGATGGAGACAGTAGGACAAGATGGGGACAGTAGGGCAAGATGGAGACAGTAGGGCAAGATGGGGACAGTAGGGGCAAGATGGGACAGTAGGGCAAGATGGAGACAGTAGGGCAAGATGGAGACAGTAGGGCAAGATGGGGACAGTAGGGCAAGATGGGGACAGTAGGGCAAGATGGAGACAGTAAGGTAAGATGGAGACAGTAGGACAAGATGGGGACAGTAGGGCAAGATGGGGACAGTAGGACAAGATGGAGACAGTAGGACAAGATGGGGACAGTAGGGCAAGATGGGGACAGTAGGGCAAGATGGGGACAGTAGGGCAAGATGGAGACAGTAGGACAAGATGGAGACAGTAGGACAAGATGGGGACAGTAGGGCAAGATGGGGACAGTAGGGCAAGATGGGGACAGTAGGGCAAGATGGAGACAGTAGGGCAAGATGGAGACAGTAGGGCAAGATGGGGACAGTAGGGCAAGATGGAGACAGTAGGACAAGATGGGGACAGTAGGACAAGATGGAGACATTAGGGCAAGATGGAGACAGTAGGGCAAGATGGAGACAGTAGGGCAAGATGGAGACAGTAGGGCAAGATGGAGACTGTAGAACAAGTTGGAGATAGTAGAACAACACATTAATGGGCTTATTTAACACTTTTAGAGTTTTTGTTTTTTTAATTCGAAATAAACTCTTATTTTTAAATAATTTGAATGCTTGCGTATTTATTAATGTGGAAAACTCGTTTGAATAAAGAAATACTTTGAATTTCGTGAATTGAAAATAGGCTTGCCCTTGCCTAGGGCAACTCCCATTGACTTCTACATAAACTCACAAGCTTTTAGATGCTGAAGTTTTATATTCAAGTTTTCAGGGTTTTTGCACCTAATATCAGAACTACTAGACGTTTTTAAACATCAGTGCCCAACCTCACTAATGCCCCTGTGACTGAATGGGAGCAACTCCCAGCAACATCTAGTGGGGACCTTCCCAGAAGGGCAGGGGCAGTTATAGCAGCAAAGGGAGGGGCCACTGAACCCCCTGTAGGATGGAACCCCGACTGTGAGCCTGATCCCCAACATCACTGCCCAACCTCACTAATGCCCTGTGACTGAATGGGAGCAACTCCCAGCACATCTAGTGGGACCTTCCCAGAAGGGCAGGGGCAGTTATAGCAGCAAAGGGAGGGGCCACTGAACCCCCTGTAGGATGGAACCCCGACTGTGAGGCCTGATTCCCCAACATCACTGCCCAACCTCACTAATGCCCCTGTGACTGAATGGAGCAACTCCCAGCAACAATCTAGTGGGGACCTTCCCAGAAGGGCAGGGGCAGTTATAGCCAGCAAAGGGAGGGGCCACTGAACCCCCTGTGGGATGGAACCCCGACTGTGAGCCCTGATCCCCAACATCACTGCCCAACCTCACTAATGCCCCTGTGACCTGAATGGGAGAAACTCATTCAGGGGCAGGGGCCTTGTCCTACTGACTCCATATTGCACTACTGTCTCCATCTTGTCCTACTGTCTCCATCTTGCCCTACTGTCTCCATCTGTGTCCTACTGTATCCACCTTGTCCTACTGACTCCATCTTGCCCTACTGTCTCCATCTTGCCCTACTGTCCCCATCTTGCCCCTACTGTCTCCATCTTGTCCTACTGTCTCCATCTTGTCCTACTGACTCCATCTTGCACTACTGTCTCCATCTTGCCCTACTGTCTCCATCTTACCCTACTGTCCCCCATCTTGCCCTACTGTCTCCATCTTGCCCTACTGTCTCCATCTTGCCCTACTGTCTCCATCTTGTCCTACTGACTCCATCTTGCCCTACTGTCTCCATCTTGTCCTACTGTCTCCACCTTGTCCTACTGACTCCATCTTGCCCTAACTGTCTCCATCTTGCCCCTACTGTTCCCATCTTGCCCCTACTGTCTCCATCTTGCCCTACTGTCCCCATCTTGCCCTACTGTCCCCATCTTGCCCTACTGTCCCCATCTTGTCTTACTGACTCCATCTTGTCCTTACTGTCCCCCATCTTGTCCTACTGTCCCCATCTTGTCTTACTGACTCCATCTTGTCCTACTGTCTTCATTTTGCCCTACTGTCCCCATCTTGTCCTACTGTCTCCATCTTGTTCTACTGTCTCCACCTTGTCCTACTGACTCCCATATTGCACTACTGTCTCCATCTTGTCCTACTGTCTCCATCTTGCCTACAGTCTCCATCTTGTCCTACTGTATCCACCTTGTCCTACTGACTCCATCTTGCACTACTGACTCCATCTTGCCCTACTGTCCCCATCTTGCCCTACTGTCTTCATTTTGCCCTACTGTCTCCATCTTGCTCTACTATCTCAGTCATTTAATACCATGACCATCTTAACCTACTGTCTCAATCTTGCCCTACTGTCTCCATCTTGCCCCTGCTATCTCCATCTAGTCTTACTGTTTCTATCTTGCCCTACTGACTCCATCTTGCCCTACTGTCCCCATCTTGCCGTACTGTCCCCATCTTGCCCTACTGTCTCCATCTTGCCCTACTGTCCTCCATCTTGCCCTACTGTCTCCATCTTGTCCTACTGTCTCCATCTTGGCCCTACTGTCTCCATCTTGTCTTAACTGTTTCTATCTTGTCCTACTGTCCCCATCTTGTCCTACTGTCTCCATCTTGTCCTACTGTCCCCATCTTGCCCTACTGTCTCCATCTTCCCCTACTGTCCCCATCTTGCCCTACTGTCTCCATCTTGCCCCTACTGTCCCCCATCTTGCCCTACTGTCTCCATCTTGTCCTACTGTCTCCATCTTGTCCTACTGACTCCATCTTGCACTACTGTCTCCATCTTGCCCTACTGTCTCCATCTTACCCTACTGTCCCCATCTTTGCCCTACTGTCTCCATCTTGCCCTACTGTCTCCATCTTGCCCTATTGTCTCCATCTTGTCCTACTGACTCCATCTTGCCCTACTGTCTCCATCTTGTCCTACTGTCTCCACCTTGTCCTACTGACTCCATCTTGCCCCTACTGTCTCCATCTTGCCCTACTGTTCCCATCTTGCCCTACTGTCTCCATCTTGCCCTACTGTCTCCATCTTGCCCTACTGTCCCCATCTTGCCCTACTGTCCCCATCTTGTCTTACTGACTCCATCTTGTCCTACTGTCCCCATCTTGTCCTACTGTCCCCATCTTGTCTTACTGACTCCATCTTGTCCTACTGTCTTCATTTTGCCCTACTGTCCCCATCTTGTCCTACTGTCTCCATCTTGTTCTACTGTCTCCACCTTGTCCTACTGACTCCATCTTGCACTACTGTCTCCATCTTGCCCCTACTGTCCTCCATCTTGTCCTACTGTCTCCATCTTGCCCTACTGTCTCCATCTTGTCCTACTGTATCCACCTTGTCCTACTGACTCCATCTTGCACTACTGACTCCATCTTGCCCTACTGTCCCCATCTTGCCCTACTGTCTTCATTTTGCCCTACTGTCTCCATTTTGCCCTACTGTCTCCATCTTGCTCTACTATCTCAGTCGTTTAATACCATGACCATCTTAACCTACTGTCTCAATCTTGCCCTACTGTCTCCATCTAGTCTTACTGTTTCTATCTTGCCCTACTGACTCCATCTTGCCCTACTGTCCCCATCTTGCCGTACTGTCCCCATCTTGCCCTACTGTCTCCATCTTGCCCTACTGTCTCCATCTTGCCCTACTGTCTCCATCTTGTCCTACTGTCTCCATCTTGCCCTACTGTCTCCATCTTGTCTTACTGTTTCTATCTTGTCCTACTGTCCCCATCTTGTCCTACTGTCTCCATCTTGCCCTACTGTCCCCATCTTGCCCTACTGTCTCCATCTTGCCCTACTGTCCCCATCTTGCCCTACTGTCCCCATCTTGCCCTACTGTCTCCATCTTGTCTTACTGTTTCTATCTTGTCCTACTGTCTCCATCTTGTCCTACTGTCCCCATCTTGCCCTACTGTCTCCATCTTGTCTTACTGTTTCTATCTTGTCCTACTGTCCCCATCTTGTCCTACTGTCTCCATCTTGCCCTACTGTCCCCATCTTGCCCTACTGTCTCCATCTTGTCTTACTGTTTCTATCTTGTCCTACTGTCCCCATCTTGTCCTACTGTCTCCATCTTGCCCTACTGTCCCGATCTTGCCCTACTGTCTCCATCTTGCCCTACTGTCCCCATCTTGCCCTACTGTCCCCATCTTGCCCTACTGTCTCCATCTTGTCTTACTGTTTCTATCTTGTCCTACTGTCTCCATCTTGTCCTACTGTCCCCATCTTGCCCTACTGTCCCCATCTTGCCCTACTGTCTCCATCTTGTCTTACTGTTTCTATCTTGCCCTACTGTCTCCATCTTGTCTTACTGTTTCTATCTTGTCCTACTGTCTCCATCTTGCCCTACTGTCTCCATCTAGTCTTACTGTTTCTATCTTGCCCCTACTGACTCCATCTTGCCCTACTGTCCCCATCTTGCCGTACTGTCCCCATCTTGCCGTACTGTCTCCATCTTGCCCTACTGTCCCCATCTTGCCCCTACTGTCTCCATCTTGCCCTACTGTCTCCATCTTGCCCTACTGTCTCCATCTTGTCTTACTGTTTCTATCTTGTCCTACTGTCCCATCTTGTCCTACTGTCTCCATCTTGCCCTACTGTCCCCATCTTGCCCTACTGTCTCCATCTTGCCCTACTGTCCCCATCTTGCCCTACTGTCCCCCATCTTGCCCTACTGTCTCCATCTTGTCTTACTGTTTCTATCTTGTCCTACTGTCTCCATCTTGTCCTACTGTCCCCATCTTGCCCTACTGTCTCCATCTTGTCTTACTGTTTCTATCTTGTCCTACTGTCCCCATCTTGTCCTACTGTCTCCATCTTGCCCTACTGTCCCCATCTTGCCCTACTGTCTCTATCTTGTCTTACTGTTTCTATCTTGTCCTACTGTCCCCATCTTGTCCTACTGTCTCCATCTTGCCCTACTGTCCCGATCTTGCCCTACTGTCTCCATCTTGTCCTACTGACTCCATCTTGCCCTACTGTCTCCATCTTGTCCTACTGTCTCCACCTTGTCCTACTGACTCCATCTTGCCCTACTGTCTCAATCTTGCCCTACTGTTCCCATCTTGCCCTACTGTCTCCATCTTGCCCTACTGTCTCCATCTTGCCCTACTGTCCCCATCTTGTCCTACTGTCTCCATCTTGTCTTACTGACTCCATCTTGTCCTACTGTCCCCATCTTGTCCTACTGTCCCCATCTTGTCCTACTGTCTCCATCTTGTCTTACTGTCTCCATCTTGTCCTACTGTCCCCATCTTGTCCTACTGTCTCCATCTTGTCTTACTGACTCCATCTTGTCCTACTGTCCCCATCTTGCCCTACTGTCCCCATCTTGTCCTACTGTCTCCATCTTGTCTTACTGACTCCATCTTGCCCTACTGTCTCCATCTTGCCCTACTGTTCCCATCTTGCCCTACTGTCTCCATCTTGCCCTACTGTCTCCATCTTGCCCTACTGTCCCCATCTTGTCCTACTGTCTCCATCTTGTCTTACTGACTCCATCTTGTCCTACTGTCCCCATCTTGCCCTACTGTCCCCATCTTGTCTTACTGACTCCATCTTGTCCTACTGTCCCCATCTTGTCCTACTGTCCCCATCTTGTCTTACTGACTCCATCTTGTCCTACTGTCTTCATTTTGCCCTACTGTCCCCATCTTGTCCTACTGTCTCCATCTTGTTCTACTGTCTCCACCTTGTCCTACTGACTCCATATTGCACTACTGTCTCCATCTTGTCCTACTGTCTCCATCTTGCCCTACTGTCTCCATCTTGTCCTACTGTATCCACCTTGTCCTACTGACTCCATCTTGCCCTACTGTCTCCATCTTGCCCTACTGTCCCCATCTTGCCCTACTGTCTCCATCTTGTCCTACTGTCTCCATCTTGCTCAGTTGGAACACTTACTGCCTTCTTTAAAAAGAGTGCTATCTGATTGGCTGTTCTCTATGATTTCGCCTAGGGCCCCTGGTTCCACTGAAAACAAACATTAAGGCTATGGAGAATGATTATTGACAACTTCGTACTCTTCCTACGGTTTGATGGTAGAGACAGTAGGGCAGGATGGATGGAGTAGAACAAAATGGAGACAGTAGGGCAAGATGGGGACAGTAGGGCAAGATGGGGACAGTAGGGCAAGATGGGGACAGTAGGACAAGATGGAGACAGTAGGGCAAGATGGAGACAATAGGGCAAGACGGCGACTGTAGAACAAGATGGGGACATTAGGAAAAGATGGAGACAGTAGGGCAAGATGGAGACAGTAGGGCAAGATGGGGACAGTAGGGCAAGATGGAGACAGCAGGGCAAGATGGAGACAGTAGGGCAAGATGGAGACAGTAGGACAAGATGGAGACAGTAGGACAAGATGGAGACAGTAGAGCAAGATGGAGACAGCAGGGCAAGATGGAGACAGCAGGGCAAAATGGAGACAGTAGGGCAAGATGGAGACAGTAGGACAAGATGGAGACAGTAGGGCAAGATGGAGATGGTGGGGCAAGATGGGGACAGTAGGGCAAGATGGAGACAGTAGGGCAAGATGGGGACAGTAGGGCAAGATGGAGACAGTAGGGCAAGATGGAGACAGTAGGACAAGATGGAGACAGTAGGGCAAGATGGAGACAGTAGGACAAGATGGGGACAGTAGGGCAAGATGGAGACAGTAGGAAAAGATGGGGACAGTAGGGAAAGATGGGGGCAGTAGGGCAAGATATGGACAGTAGGGCAAGATGGAGACAGTAGGGCAAGATGGAGACAGTAGGACAAGATGGAGACAGTAGGGCAAGATGGAGACAGTAAGGTAAGATGGAGACAGTAGGACAAGATGGGGACAGTAGGGCAAGATGGAGACAGTAGGACAAGATGGGGACAGTAGGGCAAGATGGAGACAGTAGGGCAAGATGGGGACAGTAGGGCAAGATGGGGACAGTAGGGCAAGATGGAGACAGTAGGGCAAGATGGAGACAGTAGGGCAAGATGGGGACAGTAGGGCAAGATGGGGACAGTAGGGCAAGATGGAGACAGTAAGGTAAGATGGAGACAGTAGGACAAGATGGGGACAGTAGGGCAAGATGGGGACAGTAGGACAAGATGGAGACAGTAGGACAAGATGGGGACAGTAGGCAAGATGGGGACAGTAGGGCAAGATGGGGACAGTAGGGCAAGATGGAGACAGTAGGACAAGATGGGGACAGTAGGACAAGATGGAGACATTAGGGCAAGATGGAGACAGTAGGGCAAGATGGAGACAGTAGGGCAAGATGGAGACAGTAGGGCAAGATGGAGACTGTAGAACAAGTTGGAGATAGTAGAACAACACATTAATGGGCTTATTTAACACTTTTAGAGTTTTTGTTTTTTTAATTCGAAATAAACTCTTATTTTTAAATAATTTGAATGCTTGCGTATTTATTAATGTGGAAAACTCGTTTGAATAAAGAAATACTTTGAATTTCGTGAATTGAAAATAGGCTTGCCCTTGCCTAGGGCAACTCCCATTGACTTCTACATAAACTCACAAGCTTTTAGATGCTGAAGTTTTATATTCAAGTTTTCAGGGTTTTTGCACCTAATATCAGAACTACTAGACGTTTTTAAACATCAGTGCCCAACCTCACTAATGCCCCTGTGACTGAATGGGAGCAACTCCCAGCAACATCTAGTGGGGACCTTCCCAGAAGGGCAGGGGCAGTTATAGCAGCAAAGGGAGGGGCCACTGAACCCCCTGTAGGATGGAACCCCGACTGTGAGCCTGATCCCCAACATCACTGCCCAACCTCACTAATGCCCCTGTGACTGAATGGGAGCAACTCCCAGCAACATCTAGTGGGGACCTTCCCAGAAGGGCAGGGGCAGTTATAGCAGCAAAGGGAGGGGCCACTGAACCCCCTGTGGGATGGAACCCCGACTGTGAGCCTGATCCCCAACATCACTGCCCAACCTCACTAATGCCCCTGTGACTGAATGGGAGAAACTCATTCAGGGGCAGGGGCCTTGTCCTACTGACTCCATATTGCACTACTGTCTCCATCTTGTCCTACTGTCTCCATCTTGCCCTACTGTCTCCATCTTGTCCTACTGTATCCACCTTGTCCTACTGACTCCATCTTGCCCTACTGTCTCCATCTTGCCCTACTGTCCCCATCTTGCCCTACTGTCTCCATCTTGTCCTACTGTCTCCATCTTGTCCTACTGACTCCATCTTGCACTACTGTCTCCATCTTGCCCTACTGTCTCCATCTTACCCTACTGTCCCCATCTTGCCCTACTGTCTCCATCTTGCCCTACTGTCTCCATCTTGCCCTACTGTCTCCATCTTGTCCTACTGACTCCATCTTGCCCTACTGTCTCCATCTTGTCCTACTGTCTCCACCTTGTCCTACTGACTCCATCTTGCCCTACTGTCTCCATCTTGCCCTACTGTTCCCATCTTGCCCTACTGTCTCCATCTTGCCCTACTGTCCCCATCTTGCCCTACTGTCCCCATCTTGCCCTACTGTCCCCATCTTGTCTTACTGACTCCATCTTGTCCTACTGTCCCCATCTTGTCCTACTGTCCCCATCTTGTCTTACTGACTCCATCTTGTCCTACTGTCTTCATTTTGCCCTACTGTCCCCATCTTGTCCTACTGTCTCCATCTTGTTCTACTGTCTCCACCTTGTCCTACTGACTCCATATTGCACTACTGTCTCCATCTTGTCCTACTGTCTCCATCTTGCCCTACAGTCTCCATCTTGTCCTACTGTATCCACCTTGTCCTACTGACTCCATCTTGCACTACTGACTCCATCTTGCCCTACTGTCCCCATCTTGCCCTACTGTCTTCATTTTGCCCTACTGTCTCCATCTTGCTCTACTATCTCAGTCATTTAATACCATGACCATCTTAACCTACTGTCTCAATCTTGCCCTACTGTCTCCATCTTGCCCTGCTATCTCCATCTAGTCTTACTGTTTCTATCTTGCCCTACTGACTCCATCTTGCCCTACTGTCCCCATCTTGCCGTACTGTCCCCATCTTGCCCTACTGTCTCCATCTTGCCCTACTGTCTCCATCTTGCCCTACTGTCTCCATCTTGTCCTACTGTCTCCATCTTGCCCTACTGTCTCCATCTTGTCTTACTGTTTCTATCTTGTCCTACTGTCCCCATCTTGTCCTACTGTCTCCATCTTGTCCTACTGTCCCCATCTTGCCCTACTGTCTCCATCTTCCCCTACTGTCCCCATCTTGCCCTACTGTCTCCATCTTGCCCTACTGTCCCCATCTTGCCCTACTGTCTCCATCTTGTCCTACTGTCTCCATCTTGTCCTACTGACTCCATCTTGCACTACTGTCTCCATCTTGCCCTACTGTCTCCATCTTACCCTACTGTCCCCATCTTGCCCTACTGTCTCCATCTTGCCCTACTGTCTCCATCTTGCCCTATTGTCTCCATCTTGTCCTACTGACTCCATCTTGCCCTACTGTCTCCATCTTGTCCTACTGTCTCCACCTTGTCCTACTGACTCCATCTTGCCCTACTGTCTCCATCTTGCCCTACTGTCCCCATCTTGCCCTACTGTCTCCATCTTGCCCTACTGTCTCCATCTTGCCCTACTGTCCCCATCTTGCCCTACTGTCCCCATCTTGTCTTACTGACTCCATCTTGTCCTACTGTCCCCATCTTGTCCTACTGTCCCCATCTTGTCTTACTGACTCCATCTTGTCCTACTGTCTTCATTTTGCCCTACTGTCCCCATCTTGTCCTACTGTCTCCATCTTGTTCTACTGTCTCCACCTTGTCCTACTGACTCCATCTTGCACTACTGTCTCCATCTTGCCCTACTGTCTCCATCTTGTCCTACTGTCTCCATCTTGCCCTACTGTCTCCATCTTGTCCTACTGTATCCACCTTGTCCTACTGACTCCATCTTGCCCTACTGACTCCATCTTGCCCTACTGTCCCCATCTTGCCCTACTGTCTTCATTTTGCCCTACTGTCTCCATTTTGCCCTACTGTCTCCATCTTGCTCTACTATCTCAGTCGTTTAATACCATGACCATCTTAACCTACTGTCTCAATCTTGCCCTACTGTCTCCATCTAGTCTTACTGTTTCTATCTTGCCCTACTGACTCCATCTTGCCCTACTGTCCCCATCTTGCCGTACTGTCCCCATCTTGCCCTACTGTCTCCATCTTGCCCTACTGTCTCCATCTTGCCCTACTGTCTCCATCTTGTCCTACTGTCTCCATCTTGCCCTACTGTCTCCATCTTGTCTTACTGTTTCTATCTTGTCCTACTGTCCCCATCTTGTCCTACTGTCTCCATCTTGCCCTACTGTCCCCATCTTGCCCTACTGTCTCCATCTTGCCCTACTGTCCCCATCTTGCCCTACTGTCCCCATCTTGCCCTACTGTCTCCATCTTGTCTTACTGTTTCTATCTTGTCCTACTGTCTCCATCTTGTCCTACTGTCCCCATCTTGCCCTACTGTCTCCATCTTGTCTTACTGTTTCTATCTTGTCCTACTGTCCCCATCTTGTCCTACTGTCTCCATCTTGCCCTACTGTCCCCATCTTGCCCTACTGTCTCCATCTTGTCTTACTGTTTCTATCTTGTCCTACTGTCCCCATCTTGTCCTACTGTCTCCATCTTGCCCTACTGTCCCGATCTTGCCCTACTGTCTCCATCTTGCCCTACTGTCCCCATCTTGCCCTACTGTCCCCATCTTGCCCTACTGTCTCCATCTTGTCTTACTGTTTCTATCTTGTCCTACTGTCTCCATCTTGTCCTACTGTCCCCATCTTGCCCTACTGTCCCCATCTTGCCCTACTGTCTCCATCTTGTCTTACTGTTTCTATCTTGCCCTACTGTCTCCATCTTGTCTTACTGTTTCTATCTTGTCCTACTGTCTCCATCTTGCCCTACTGTCTCCATCTAGTCTTACTGTTTCTATCTTGCCCTACTGACTCCATCTTGCCCTACTGTCCCCATCTTGCCGTACTGTCCCCATCTTGCCGTACTGTCTCCATCTTGCCCTACTGTCCCCATCTTGCCCTACTGTCTCCATCTTGCCCTACTGTCTCCATCTTGCCCTACTGTCTCCATCTTGTCTTACTGTTTCTATCTTGTCCTACTGTCCCCATCTTGTCCTACTGTCTCCATCTTGCCCTACTGTCCCCATCTTGCCCTACTGTCTCCATCTTGCCCTACTGTCCCCATCTTGCCCTACTGTCCCCATCTTGCCCTACTGTCTCCATCTTGTCTTACTGTTTCTATCTTGTCCTACTGTCTCCATCTTGTCCTACTGTCCCCATCTTGCCCTACTGTCTCCATCTTGTCTTACTGTTTCTATCTTGTCCTACTGTCCCCATCTTGTCCTACTGTCTCCATCTTGCCCTACTGTCCCCATCTTGCCCTACTGTCTCTATCTTGTCTTACTGTTTCTATCTTGTCCTACTGTCCCCATCTTGTCCTACTGTCTCCATCTTGCCCTACTGTCCCGATCTTGCCCTACTGTCTCCATCTTGCCCTACTGTCCCCATCTTGCCCTACTGTCCCCATCTTGCCCTACTGTCTCCATCTTGTCTTACTGTTTCTATCTTGTCCTACTGTCTCCATCTTGTCCTACTGTCCCCATCTTGCCCTACTGTCCCCATCTTGCCCTACTGTCTCCATCTTGTCTTACTGTTTCTATCTTGTCCTACTGTCCCCATCTTGTCACCCCATTCTTACTTTGTACCTAAAATTGATTTAATACAGGATTTCACTATATTTGTTTTGATAAAGACATGTTTTTCACAGCATTCTTTGACTGTATGCGTGGCATCTGCCATAGTTAGGGCCCAGAAAGCAGGCCGCCCTTTCACTCGGTGCCCTTTTCTCTACAAACGTTATTATCGCTCTGGGTGAAGAGTTTGGCTTGCAGGGGTTACTGTGTACGGGTCCTGTTTCACCCTCACGCGCTTTGTGCTTTCTGCTAAGAGAACATTCAATATGTTTTCGGCTCCTCGCACGTTTATGGGAGTTGTAATCATATCACCATTACATAACACTGGTAACATCTGTTCCACAACAGCACAGCTAACCATATGTGACAGCTCAGCAGAAAGCAGAGAAAATCCCATCGTGCCTTCTAACTCCACTAATCAACATGTGAGAGGTTGGGAGGCCGCCAGAAGTCCTAGTCAGCATGTAGGGACCGGGGGTGGGAGATAAGCCCAGGCCAGAGACTTTCCAGAGAAAATGTCAGGGATTGCCAGAGTAGGGGTATGGGGGGGTATTACAGTTATATGGGATGTTTACAAAGGAAATAAATGGATTTTGAGTTATGTCTTGCTAGAAGGACTTGCACTTTACTATTATTGCCGCACAATGAATAAATATTTTGTCTATGTTTTCCCTAATTTTTTTTATTATAAAGCACTAATGGGAAATTGAGGTTTTTCCTGCACCCCCCCCCCCCTTTAAAAGGGGAATTTGTTCAAATGTGGATAATAAGCGTTTTTCCATTCCCAAAAGGCTCATTTGGGCCACTCCCTAAAGGTGGCCATACGCAGGCCGGTAAAAGCTGGTTATGGTCAGCACTTTATTGGCCTATGTGGGGGGCTCAGATGGGCCCACGCAATCAATATGGCCTCAAAATTGGCCAGATGTTAATCAGGCAGGTTTAAAATTTCATTGTATGTGTCTCCCCATTCTGTATGTGCCCCTCACCTTCCCCTCTGTCTGGGCAGGGTCCCTCTGTGGCTCCCCATTCTGTATGTGCCCCTCACCTTCCCCTCTGTCTGGGCAGGGTCCCTCTGTGTCTCCCCATTCTGTATGTGCCCCTCCCCTCTGTCTGGGCAGGGTCCCTCTGTGTCTCCCCATTCTGTATGTGCCCCTCACCTTCCCCTCTGTCTGGGCAGGGTCCCTCTGTGTCTCCCCATTCTGTATGTGCCCCTCACCTTCCCCTCTGTCTGGGCAGGGTCCCTCTGTGTCTCCCCATTCTGTATGTGCCCCCCCCCCTCTGTCTGGGCAGGGTCCCTCTGTGTCTCCCCATTCTGTATGTGCCCCTCACCTTCCCCTCTGTCTGGGCAGGGTCCCTCTGTGTCTCCCCATTCTGTATGTGCCCCTCACCTTCCCCTCTGTCTGGGCAGGGTCCCTCTGTGTCTCCCCATTCTGTATGTGCTCCTCACCTTCCCCTCTGTCTGGGCAGGGTCCCTCTGTGTCTCCCCATTCTGTATGTGCCCCTCCCCTCTGTCTGGGCAGGGTCCCTCTGTGTCTCCCCATTCTGTATGTGCCCCTCCCCTCTGTCTGGGCAGGGTCCCTCTGTGTCTCCCCATTCTGTATGTGCCCCTCACCTTCCCCTCTGTCTGGGCAGGGTCCCTCTGTGTCTCCCCATTCTGTATGTGCCCCTCACCTTCCCCTCTGTCTGGGCAGGGTCCCTCTGTGTCCCCCATTCTGTATGTGCCCCTCACCTTCCCCTCTGTCTGGGCAGGGTCCCTCTGTGTCCCCCCATTCTGTATGTGCCCCTCACCTTCCCCTCTGTCTGGGCAGGGTCCCTCTGTGTATCCCCATTCTGTATGTGCCCCTCACCTTCCCCTCTGTCTGGGCAGGGTCCCTTTGTGGCTCCCCATTCTGTATGTGCCCCTCACCTTCCCCTCTGTCTGGGCAGGGTCCCTCTGTGTCTCCCCATTCTGTATGTGCCCCTCACCTTCCACTCTGTCTGGGCAGGGTCCCTCTGTGTCTCCCCATTCTGTATGTGCCCCTCACCTTCCCCTCTGTCTGGGCAGGGTCCCTCTGTGTCTCCCCATTCTGTATGTGCCCCTCACCTTCCCCTCTGTCTGGGCAGGGTCCCTCTGTGTCTCCCCATTCTGTATGTGCCCCTCACCTTCCCCTCTGTCTGGGCAGGGTCCCTCTGTGTCTCCCCATTCTGTATGTGCCCCTCACCTTCCCCTCTGTCTGGGCAGGGTCCCTCTGTGTCTCCCCATTCTCTATGTGCCCCCCCCTCTGTCTGGGCAGGGTCCCTCTGTGTCTCCCCATTCTGTATGTGCCCCTCCCCTCTGTCTGGGAAGGGTCCCTCTGTGTCCTAATTAAGGCCTAATAAAGTTGTTGTTGTTGCTGAGCCCCCCATGTATCAGGATACTGTCCCTTTAAAGAGAGAACACGTTACAAGGAAACCAGGGATTGCTGCCCCCTCGGCTGAATACACTGACACACAATGTTTCTTTATCCCCATTCTCCATAAATCACACGGGGTCTAAGTACCCTCTTCACTTCCCACAATCCACAAGCCCTTGGGTCAATATTCCACTTGGGTTTCCATTCAGGAAGCAGACACACCATAGCAGAGTTATTGCAGAGTCCCATCATGCATCACTCTGTGCCCTGGGGCAATAAAGGCGCATCGCGTTGGCGACGCCTTCATTGGGAACACGTATCGTAATCTAGCAAGAAATGATTTTATTGGAATCCCAACATTTTATTATCATGATGTATTACCCTCCCCCCATAGTACCCCAGATACTGAGCAACCAACGAAGATTTTATGTCCAACAGAACCCAATGGACTGAGTTTAACAGCTGAATGTGCCTCTGTCTAAGCGCCAATCATTTGCCAAGATTAGATTAGCCCTATAAATAGACATACTGTATATCTGAATTATTATTATATGAATTCTGCTCCTGCCCACGGTACTTTCTGTGGCCCAATGGGGTGGCCCCGCTGTTTGCCTGTTGGTGAGACGTCTAAAAATAGTCCCTTTCCCTTATCTCAACCTCCGCTGCAAAAACATTAGGCCGGGTCTGTTTAATATACACGTCCCAAATTCCACAGGGGAATTCATCATCGGCCCCTGGAGTGATAGTGGGAGGGAGGGGGCGCAACGAATTATATTTAGTGTGGAACTGAGGGGAACGATCATTCAGTGGAGTTTAGTTTCTTGCCTTTTTATCCTTTGAATGTAGTATATTTGTATTTATACATATGGGTAGGGGTGCCATAGTGTTTCCCTTAGACAGTACAGTATGGGGGTACAGCTTATTGTGTGCCCAGAACATTCCTTCTCTGTATATTTGTATTTATACATATGGGTAGGGGGTGCCATAGTGTTTCCCTTAGACAGTACAGTATGGGGGTACAGCTTATTGTGTGTCCAGAACATTCCTTCTCTGTATATTTGTATTTATACATATGGGTAGGGGGTGCCATAGTGTTTCCCTTAGACAGTACAGTATGGGGGTACAGCTTATTGTGTGCCCAGAACATTCCTTCTCTGTATATTTGTATTTATACATATGGGTAGGGGGTGCCATAGTGTTTCCCTTAGACAGTACAGTATGGGGGTACAGCTTATTGTGTGCCCAGAACATTCCCTCTCTGTATATTTGTATTTATACATATGGGTAGGAGGTGCCATAGTGTTTCCCTTAGACAGTACAGTATGGGGGTACAGCTTATTGTGTGCCCAGAACATTCCTTCTCTGTATATTTGTATTTATACATATGGGTAGGGGGTGCCATAGTGTTTCCCTTAGACAGTACAGTATGGGGGTACAGCTTATTGTGTGCCCAGAACATTCCTTCTCTGTATATTTGTATTTATACATATGGGTAGGGGTGCCATAGTGTTTCCCTTAGACAGTACAGTATGGGGGTACAGC
Source organism: Xenopus tropicalis (assembly GCF_000004195.4). Taxonomy (NCBI): domain Eukaryota; kingdom Metazoa; phylum Chordata; class Amphibia; order Anura; family Pipidae; genus Xenopus; species Xenopus tropicalis. Next base: position 3,595,284 of record NC_030679.2, on the reverse strand, counting down.
TTATTGTGTGCCCAGAACATTCCCTCTCTGTATATTTGTATTTATACATATGGGTAGGGGGTGCCATAGTGTTTCCCTTAGACAGTACAGTATGGGGGTGGGGCTTATTGTGTGCCCAGAACATTCCCTCTCTGTATATTTGTATTTATACATATGGGTAGGAGGTGCCATAGTGTTTCCCTTAGACAGTACAGTATGGAGGTACAGCTTATTGTGTGCCCAGAACATTCCTTCTCTGTATATTTGTATTTATACATATGGGTAGGAGGTGCCATAGTGTTTCCCTTAGACAGTACAGTATGAAACATATATAAGAATCTCGGGGAATGAAAGAAGTTTCTCTTGGCGCAGAGGGAACAGGGGGGCAGAAGAAGCCGGGGGGGGGGCGCAATATGGCGAATCCATTCTGCTCTGTGCGGTGCCTAAAATAAGTGCTTGTTTGACAGAAACCCAATGTCCCGGCGCTGACCCGGCGGCGCTGCTGTAGGAATATCTGCTCTTTCCCCCCCACTCCCTGCGTATATTGCCGAGCCAGCAGCCCCAGCCCCTGGTGATGAGACCCAGGACACCCCAAACAGCTGCGGCTGGGATTTACACACCCGTTATGGTTGTTACAACTCTCACTGTTGCACTACATTTCCCAGCATCCCTCCCTAGCCCAGTAATGCAGGACTCTAAGGGCAACAAGAAAACATTTTGTTTATTGCTTTAATTAAAAACATCTCTTCCTGCGCTAAACTAAACCGAGTGCTTTCATCGTCCCGTTCCTTAATATTTGCCTTTCCCAGAGAAACCCCTCGTGTAGGTCTTAAAGGGGCGGTTCAGCTTTAAGATAACTGTTAGTGCATTGTAGAATGGCCAAGTCAAAGCAACTTTTCAATTGGTCTTCATTACTTTCTGAATTATTTCCCTTCTTCTTCCGACTCTTTGCAGCTTTCAAACGGGGGTCACTGACCCCGGCAGCCAAACCCTATTGCTCTGTGAGGCTCCAGTTTTATTGTTATTGTTACTTTTTATTCCTTATCTTTCTATTCAGCCCCTCCCCTATTCATATTCAAGCCTCTCATCCAAACCACTCCCTGGTTGCTAAGGTAATTTGAGCCCTAGCAACAGGATAACTGACCCCGGCAACCAAACCCTATTGCTCTATGAGGCTCCAGTTTTATTGTTATTGTTACTTTTTATTCCTTATCTTTCTATTCAGCCCCTCCTCTATTCATATTCCTGTCTCTCATTGCAACTCTACGTTAGCAAGTCCCTGGTTTCTAAGGTAATTTGGATCCTAGCAACCAGATAGCTGCTAAAATGCCAAACTGGAGAGTTTCTGAACAAATAGTAAAATAATTAAAAAACTACAAATAATAAAAAATGAAGACCAATTGCAAACTGTCTCAGAATATCACTCTTTACAGCATACTATAAGTTAACTCAAAGGTCTATTCTTGGCAACTTTTCAATTGGTCTTCATTATTTATTTCTTATAGTTTTTAATTATTTGCAGCTTTCAAATGGGGGTCACTGACCCCGGCAGCCAAACCCTATTGCTCTGTGAGGCTCCAGTTTTATTGTTATTGTTACTTTTTATTCCTTATCTTTCTATTCAGCCCCTCCCCTATTCATATACCTGTCTCTCATTGCATCTCTACCGTAGCAAGTTGCTGGTTGCTAAGGTAATTTGGACCCTAGCAACCAGATAATAGCTACTGGAGAGCTGCTGAACAAATAGTAAAATATTTTAAAAACCACAAAAAGACCAATTGCAAATAGTCTCGGAACAGGACTCTCTACATCCTACTAAACCTTAACTCAAGGGTGACCCGTCCCTTTAAGAGAAGCTGAGGAATGCTTTAATATCAAGGGGACAAAAGAAATATGTAACCAGTCCAATTCCAAATCAGCTGCGTGTCGCTCACACCGGATTGTATGTCGGCGGCGAGGAAGTTTCGCGCACGGGCTGCAGTTTATAAGCGGCAAAAATCCCTGCGCCACAGGAAATTGCACCCCCCAAAAAAACCCCCCCAGTATCTATTTTCAGCTTTTAATTGCGTAACCTGTAAAGCATCCATTCCCAGCGCCTCACTGTCAGGCGTCGGCCCGTGAGAAAGAGTCGCAGCCACGCGCCAACCACTCCCGCGCACCCCCCCCCCCCGCGCCAATGGATTTCCCATTACACAGAGTGATGGCTCGGCACTTTCTGGGGCCGACTGGAAAACACATTTACTTCTCGGGGAACAGATACATAACGAGAGTTATAAGGGAAAGTTATTAAGCCCCTCTCCTGGCGATTTTATCTCGTAAGGAATCATTCCGAGCTCCGGCCTGGCACCCACTGGCACAGAGGGGCTGTTATTGGCTCCTGAGAGTGGACTCTGCTAGCAGCCATCTTGCATAAAGGGAAAGTTCACTATTATGATCATGTTTCGTTTTATGTTTGGAAGAAAATGTACAATTGTTCCTTATTCATCTGTATATTCCATTTATATGTTTTGTTCTGTAACCCCCAGCTTCTTATGTCAACTGTTACAGTCACACAGAATAATGGTAGCTAGGAAGTGTGTGGGAGGGGGGAAATAGGGCAAGATGGGGACAGTAGGGCAAGATGGGGACAGTAGGGCAAGATGGAGACAGTATGGCAAGATGGGGACAGTAGGGCAAGATGGAGACAGTATGGCAAGATGGGGACAGTAGGGCAAGATGGAGACAGTAGGGCAAGATGGAGACAGTATGGCAAGATGGGGACAGTAGGGCAAGATGGAGACAGTAGGGCAAGATGGAGACAGTAGGGCAAGATGGAGACAGTAGGGCAAGATGGGGACAGTAGGGCAAGATGGAGGCAGTATGGCAAGATGGAGACAGTAGGGCAAGATGGAGACAGTAGGGCAAGATGGGGACAGTAGGGCAAGATGGAGACAGTAGGGCAAGATGGAGACAGTAGGGCAAGATGGAGACAGTAGGGCAAGATGGGGACAGTAGGGCAAGATGGAGACAGTATGGCAAGATGGGGACAGTAGGGCAAGATGGAGACAGCATGGCAAGATGGAGGCAGTATGGCAAGATGGAGACAGTAGGGCAAGATGGAGACAGTAGGGCAAGATGGGGACAGTAGGGCAAGATGGAGACAGTAGGGCAAGATGGAGACAGTAGGGCAAGATGGGGACAGTAGGGCAAGATGGAGGCAGTATGGCAAGATGGAGACAGTAGGGCAAGATGGAGACAGTAGGGCAAGATGGGGACAGTAGGGCAAGATGGAGACAGTAGGGCAAGATGGAGACAGTAGGGCAAGATGGAGACAGTAGGGCAAGATGGGGACAGTAGGGCAAGATGGAGACAGTATGGCAAGATGGGGACAGTAGGGCAAGATGGAGACAGTATGGCAAGATGGAGGCAGTATGGCAAGATGGAGACAGTAGGGCAAGATGGAGACAGTAGGGCAAGATGGGGACAGTAGGGCAAGATGGAGACAGTAGGGCAAGATGGAGACAGTAGGGCAAGATGGAGGCAGTAGGGCAAGATGGAGGCAGTAGGGCAAGATGGAGACAGTAGGGCAAGATGGAGACAGTAGGGCAAGATGGAGACAGTAGGGGAAGATGGAGACAGTAGGGCAAGATGGAGGCAGTAGGGCAAGATGGAGACAGTAGGGCAAGATGGAGACAGTATGGCAAGATGGAGGCAGTAGGGCAAGATGGAGACAGTAGGGCAAGATGGAGACAGTATGGCAAGATGGAGGCAGTAGGGCAAGATGGAGACAGTAGGGCAAGATGGAGACAGTAGGGCAAGATGGGGACAGTAGGGCAAGATGGGGACAGTAGGGCAAGATGGAGACAATAGGACAAGATGGAGACAGTAGGACAAGATGGAGGCAGTAGGACAAGATGGAGACAATAGGACAAGATGGAGACAGTAGGACAAGATGGAGGCAGTAGGACAAGATGGAGACAATAGGACAAGATGGAGACAATAGGACAAGATGGAGACAATAGGGCAAGATGGAGACAGTAGGGCAAGATGGAGACAATAGGACAAGATGTAGACAGTAGGACAAGATTGAGACAATAGGACAAGATGGAGACAGTAGGGCAAGATGGGGACAGTAGGACAAGATGGAGACAGTAGGGCAAGATGGTGATAGTAGGACAGGATGGAGACAGTAGGGCAAGAAGGGGACAGTAGGGCAAGATGGGGACAGTAGGACAAGATGGGGACAGTAGGACTAGATGGAGACAGAAGGGCAAGATGGAGACAGAAGGGCAAGATGGAGACAGTAGGACAAGATGGATACAGTAGGGCAAGATGGGGACAGTAGGGCAAGATGGAGACAGTAGGACAAGATGGGGACAGTAGGGCAAGATGGGGACAGTAGGGCAAGATGGGGACAGTAGGGCAAGATGGAGACAGTAGGGCAAGATGGGGACAGTAGGGCAAGATGGGGACAGTAGGGCAAGATGGAGACAGAAGGGCAAGATGGAGACAGTAGGGCAAGATGGGGACAGTAGGACAAGATGGAGACAGAAGGGCAAGATGGAGACAGTAGGGCAAGATGGAGACAGTAGTACAAAATGGCTACTTTCATTACTTCTTTTCTATTCCGTCAGCCCTACTGCTTGTGCTGGAAGTAAGAGCACAAACTACCATTTAAGTAAAAGTAGCACTTCCTGCCATCACTCATTCCCACCTTTCAGTCCCAACTGCTTCTGCCCCGAAGAAATCATTTGAGCCCCAAAAGTAAACGGTGAACCCTCATTCCAAAGTTGCAACATAGTGAATCTTACTTGCCCTTTAATTCCTGGATGGCCCTTTAGCATTCTCAGCGCGCATCGACCTGCTGCAGAAAAAGCTCCAGGAAGCCTGCGGTTGGCGGCAGAGAGCGATGTGCTGACGTCAGGCTCATAGCAACAAAACATTTCCCCCGGTAACGACTTGTCCTGGGTCTGTGGGAATTACTGGGGGGGCTTTACAGCGTTGGAAGCCTCTGGTTGAAAGAAAAAGCCCAAAATAGTTAAAAATACTGTAAATGTCAGACGAGGCAGCCCGTGTTTGGGAGCATTGATCAATCATTTATCAAGGAGGCAAATAATTAGGAAACTAGAAATAATGAAGACCAATTGAAAAGTTGCTTAGAATTAGCCATTCTATAACATAATAGGAGTTAATTTAAAGGTGTACAACCCCTTTTAATATGCCTTCCATTAATGCACTTTGGTTTGGCAGGGCTACGGTCAGTGGGGTAACTAAGGTTGGGGAGGGAGTGCACTTTCTGGGGCCCCCCCAGAGATCTGGGGTAGGGTGGGCTCTGGGTGCAAATTTAGCATCCGGGCCCATAAGGTTATAGCTTATATATATATATAATAATATAAGGGGTATTTACCCTGGGCTCCAAGAATCAGAGGGGCCCAATAGAATGATCGATGGCCAGTCTGGCCAGTATATAGGGAGGAGCAATTGCAACCAGCGCCGTCTTTAAATGTGTCAGGGGCCCCAGGTTAAACAGATATTCTGGGGCCCCACTATTTATATAAGGTAAGATTTCCACTGTCTGGCTCTTCAGCTCTAGTTCTATTACAATTTACATCCATTGGTGGAATCTGCATTTATATCAATGGCTATGGCCTCCATCTTGTCCAACGGCTGCCACTGTGGTCTGGCCTTTATATATCTTACCTCCCCCCCCAATAATCTAGAATTAGTACATACAGAATGGGGAGCCACAGAGGGACCCTGCCCAGACAGAGGGGAGGGGCACATACAGAATGGGGAGACACAGAGGGACCCTGCCCAGACAGAGGGGAAGGTGGGGGGCACATACAGAATGGGGAGACACAGAGGGACCCTGCCCAGACAGAGGGGAAGGTGAGGGGCACATACAGAATGGGGAGACACAGAGGGACCCTGCCCAGACAGAGGGGAAGGTGAGGGGCACATACAGAATGGGGAGACACAGAGGGACCCTGCCCAGACAGAGGGGAAGGTGGGGGGCACATACAGAATGGGGAGACACAGAGGGACCCTGCCCAGACAGAGGGGAAGGTGAGGGGCACATACAGAATGGGGAGACACAGAGGGACCCTGCCCAGACAGAGGGGAAGGTGAGGGGCACATACAGAATGGGGAGCCACAGAGGGACCCTGCCCAGACAGAGGGGAAGGTGAGGGGCACATACAGAATGGGGAGACACAGAGGGACCCTGCCCAGACAGAGGGGGGGGGGGGGCACATACAGAATGGGGAGACACAGAGGGACCCTGCCCAGACAGAGGGGAAGGTGAGGGGCACATACAGAATGGGGAGACACAGAGGGACCCTGCCCAGACAGACGGGAAGGTGAGGGGCACATACAGAATGGGGAGACACAGAGGGACCCTGCCCAGACAGAGGGGTGGCACATACAGAATGGGGAGACACAGAGGGACCCTGCCCAGACAGAAGGGAAGGTAAGGGGCACATACAGAATGGGGAGACACAGAGGGACCCTGCCCAGACAGAGGGGAAGGTGAGGGGCACATACAGAATGGGGAGACACAGAGGGACCCTGCCCAGACAGAGGGGAAGGGGAGGGGCACATACAGAATGGGGGGACACAGAGGGACCCTGCCCAGACAGAGGGGAAGGGGAGGGGCACATACAGAATGGGGGGACACAGAGGGACCCTGCCCAGACAGAAGGGAAGGGGAGGGGCACATACAGAATGGGGGGACACAGAGGGACCCTGCCCAGACAGAGGGGAAGGGGAGGGGCACATACAGAATGGGGGGACACAGAGGGACCCTGCCCAGACAGAGGGGAAGGTGAGGGGCACATACAGAATGGGGAGACACAGAGGGACCCTGCCCAGACAGAGGGGAAGGGGAGGGGCACATACAGAATGGGGGGACACAGAGGGACCCTGCCCAGACAGAGGGGAAGGGGAGGGGCACATACAGAATGGGGGGACACAGAGGGACCCTGCCCAGACAGAGGGGAAGGGGAGGGGCACATACAGAATGGGGGGACACAGAGGGACCCTGCCCAGACCGAGGAGAAGGTGAGGGGCACATACAGAATGGGGAGCCACAGAGGAACCCTGCCCAGACAGAGGGGAAGGTGAGGGGCACATACAGAATGGGGAGACACAGAGGGACCCTGCCCAGACAGAGGGGAAGGTGAGGGGCACATACAGAATGGGGAGCCACAGAGGGACCCTGCCCAGACAGAGGGGAAGGTGAGGGGCACATACAGAATGGGGAGCCACAGAGGAACCCTGCCCAGACAGAGGGGAAGGTGAGGGGCACATACAGAATGGGGAGACACAGAGGGACCCTGCCCAGACAGAGGGGAAGGTGAGGGGCACATACAGAATGGGGAGACACAGAGGGACCCTGCCCAGACAGAGGGGAAGGGGAGGGGCACATACAGAATGGGGGGACACAGAGGGACCCTGCCCAGACAGAGGGGAAGGGGAGGGGCACATACAGAATGGGGGGACACAGAGGGACCCTGCCCAGACAGAGGGGAAGGTGAGGGGCACATACAGAATGGGGAGACACAGAGGGACCCTGCCCAGACAGAGGGGAAGGGGAGGGGCACATACAGAATGGGGGGACACAGAGGGACCCTGCCCAGACAGAGGGGAAGGGGAGGGGCACATACAGAATGGGGGGACACAGAGGGACCCTGCCCAGACAGAGGGGAAGGGGAGGGGCACATACAGAATGGGGGGACACAGAGGGACCCTGCCCAGACCGAGGAGAAGGTGAGGGGCACATACAGAATGGGGAGCCACAGAGGAACCCTGCCCAGACAGAGGGGAAGGTGAGGGGCACATACAGAATGGGGAGACACAGAGGGACCCTGCCCAGACAGAGGGGAAGGTGAGGGGCACATACAGAATGGGGAGCCACAGAGGGACCCTGCCCAGACAGAGGGGAAGGTGAGGGGCACATACAGAATGGGGAGCCACAGAGGAACCCTGCCCAGACAGAGGGGAAGGTGAGGGGCACATACAGAATGGGGAGACACAGAGGGACCCTGCCCAGACAGAGGGGAAGGTGAGGGGCACATACAGAATGGGGAGCCACAGAGGGACCCTGCCCAGACAGAGGGGAAGGTGAGGGGCACATACAGAATGGGGAGACACAGTGGGACCCTGCCCAGACAGAGGGGAAGGTGAGGGGCACATACAGAATGGGGAGACACAGTGGGACCCTGCCCAGACAGAGGGGAAGGTGAGGGGCACATACAGAATGGGGAGACACAGAGGGACCCTGCCCAGACAGAGGGGAAGGTGAGGGGCACATACAGAATGGGGAGACACAGAGGGACCCTGCCCAGACAGAGGGGAAGGTGAGGGGCACATACAGAATGGGGAGACACAGAGGGACCCTGCCCAGACAGAGGGGTGGCACATACAGAATGGGGAGACACAGAGGGACCCTGCTCAGACAGAAGGGAAGGTGAGGGGCACATACAGAATGGGGAGACACAGTGGGACCCTGCCCAGACAGAGGGGAAGGTGAGGGGCACATACAGAATGGGGAGACACAGTGGGACCCTGCCCAGACAGAGGGGAAGGTGAGGGGCACATACAGAATGGGGAGACACAGAGGGACCCTGCCCAGACAGAGGGGTGGCACATACAGAATGGGGAGACACAGAGGGACCCTGCTCAGACAGAAGGGAAGGTAAGGGGCACATACAGAATGGGGAGACACAGAGGGACCCTGCCCAGACAGAGGGGAAGGTGAGGGGCACATACAGAATGGGGAGCCACAGAGGGACCCTGCCCAGACAGAGGGGAAGGTGAGGGGCACATACAGAATGGGGAGACACAGTGGGACCCTGCCCAGACAGAGGGGAAGGTGAGGGGCACATACAGAATGGGGAGACACAGAGGGACCCTGCCCAGACAGAGGGGAAGGTGAGGGGCACATACAGAATGGGGAGACACAGAGGGACCCTGCCCAGACAGAGGGGAAGGTGAGGGGCACATACAGAATGGGGAGACACAGAGGGACCCTGCCCAGACAGAGGGGTGGCACATACAGAATGGGGAGACACAGAGGGACCCTGCTCAGACAGAAGGGAAGGTGAGGGGCACATACAGAATGGGGAGACACAGTGGGACCCTGCCCAGACAGAGGGGAAGGTGAGGGGCACATACAGAATGGGGAGACACAGTGGGACCCTGCCCAGACAGAGGGGAAGGTGAGGGGCACATACAGAATGGGGAGACACAGAGGGACCCTGCCCAGACAGAGGGGTGGCACATACAGAATGGGGAGACACAGAGGGACCCTGCTCAGACAGAAGGGAAGGTAAGGGGCACATACAGAATGGGGAGACACAGAGGGACCCTGCCCAGACAGAGGGGAAGGTGAGGGGCACATACAGAATGGGGAGCCACAGAGGGACCCTGCCCAGACAGAGGGGAAGGTGAGGGGCACATACAGAATGGGGGGACACAGAGGGACCCTGCCCAGACAGAGGGGAAGGTGAGGGGCACATACAGAATGGGGAGCCACAGAGGGACCCTGCCCAGACAGAGGGGAAGGTGAGGGGCACATACAGAATGGGGAGACACAGAGGGACCCTGCCCAGACAGAGGGGAAGGTGAGGGGCACATACAGAATGGGGAGACACAGAGGGACCCTGCCCAGACAGAGGGGAAGGTGAGGGGCACATACAGAATGGGGAGACACAGAGGGACCCTGCCCAGACAGAGGGGAAGGTGAGGGGCACATACAGAATGGGGAGCCACAGAGGGACCCTGCCCAGACAGAGGGGAAGGTGAAAACCATTGTTCTAATTTGAATTCAATTACTTAATCTAAAAAGTTCCTTTTGAAACATGCCACTTAAATTTAAAGTTAAACTAATGATAACACAGAAGATTAAAACTTTGGACTGAACACATTATCTAAAGATAAATCAAACGAAAACCAAACAAAAAGCCTTTTACAAGCAGAGGAATTAACTGATGTACATTACTTTTCAGTGGATGTCTTGTTATACTTGCCCTTTAAATGTCCTTTCAGCTTTACTTCTGCACTGTGGGAGCTGCTTCAGGAGTAAAGGATCCAGCGCCCCCTAATGGTGGGACCTAAACAGCGGAGTGGAAAATTACTCTGGCAGCTAATTGGAAGTGCCAGGGAGAACATGTTTTAACCATTTAATCCCCGGTTCCGAAAATATATAATATTTATTATTATATTACCAAATATTGCACAAACTGCACCCGAGAGATAACCCCGCATCCCCCTTGATTAAGGTGATGTAAAACAGCTTCTAAAGGGGAAATGTGTCTCTTTGAATCCAAAGGTTGTTGCTAAATTGGATTCTTTCTAATATGTTATCCAGGAATATCTGTTATATAACCCACAGGGTCATTTCATACCGTAAAGAAAAATAGAAATCAGATTTAAAGGGAAAGTTCACCTTTCAATTTAATGACAGATAATGAAGAAAATTATAACACAAAAATAATTTAAAAAAAAATAAAGACCAGCTGCAACTGTGTTAGGTATAGCAGTGACTAATTGCTAGAAAAAATGAATTCTGGGAGTGAGGGAAGTACCGGCAAGCCACACCGGCCCTCGGATAAATTGAGGTTAGCGACTTTAGTTACATAAATGGCAGGAATTCACTTTAATTCTCCCACTTATCACGGGGATATTTCACAGCCATTAAACGGTTCATGTCCATTTCCTGGGGGGTAATATCATATCATAGCGGGCTTGGGGTAAGCGCGAAATATAGTGTTATACTTCAGTAAAGAGAATGTCTTTTATTTGCAATAGAAGATAGATGAAAGATAAATATAGTAGAGACAGATGGATAGATAATAGTTTGATTGATAGATAATAGCTAAATAGATAGATCGATAGATATATTATAGATAGATGATAGATATATAGAAGATGATGATAGATAGATAGATATATTATAGATAAATAGATAGATATATTATAGATAGATAGATGATAGATATATTATAGATGAATAGATATATTATAGATAGATGATAGATATATTATAGATAGATGATAGATATATTATAGATAAATAGATATATTATAGATAGATGATAGATAGATAAATAGACAGATAGATATATTAGATAGATAGATAGATATATTATAGATAAATAGATATATTATAGATAGATGATAGATATATAGAAGATGATGATAGATAGATATATTATAGATAAATAGATATATTATAGATAGATGATAGATATATTATAGATAAATAGATATATTATAGATAGATGATAGATAAATAGACAGCTAGATAGATATATTAGATAGATAGATAGATAGATTATAGATAGATATATTATAGATAGATAGATAGATATATTATAGATAAATCGATATATTATAGATAGATTATAGATATATTATAGATAGATGATAGATAGATAAATAGATAGATAGATAGATAGATAGATAGATATATTATACATAGATGATGATAGATATATTATAGATAGATGATAGATATATAGAAGATGATGATAGATAGATATATTATAAATAGATAGATATATTATAGATATATATATTATAGATAAATAGATATATTATAGATAGATAGATGATAGATAGATATATTATAGATAAATAGATATATTATAGATAGATGATAGATATATTATAGATAAATAGATATATTATAGATAGATGATAGATAGACAGATAGATATATTAGATAGACAAATAGATATATTATAGATAGATGATAGGTATATAGAAGATGATGATAGATAGATATATTATAGATAAATAGATATATTATAGATAGATGATAGATATATTATAGATAAATAGATATATTATAGATAGATGATAGATAAATAGACAGCTAGATAGATATATTAGATAGATAGATAGATAGATTATAGATAGATAGATAGATAGATATATTATAGATAGATAGATATATTATAGATAAATAGATATATTATAGATAGATGATAGATAAATAGACAGCTAGATAGATATATTAGATAGATAGATAGATTATAGATAGATAGATAGATTATAGATAGATAGATAGATAGATATATTATAGATAGATAGATATATTATAGATAAATCGATATATTATAGATAGATTATAGATATATTATAGATAAATAGATATATTATAGATAGATGATAGATAAATAGACAGATAGATAGATGTATTATACATAGATGATGATAGATATATTATAGATAGAGGATGATAGATAGATAGGCAGAAAGGTAGTTAGACAGACTGATATTACAGATAGATAGTGATAAGCAAAATTATTATTATATGATTCACGGATAGGGGTGTCCCTGCTGAACAGAAACGGTCCCTAAATAGGATTTAGAGAAAGTGATTAAAACCCGGGGAAGCTGTAAAACGTCTTGGAATGCACAGCTATATCCTGTGAGTGTAAGTGCCCACTGTGAGTGTAAGTGCCCACTGTGAGTGTAAGTGCCCACTGTGAGTGTAAGTGCCCACTGTGAGTGTGAGTGCCTTCTATGCCAACTCCATGCTGGGGTTAAGGTTGGCCGCTCTGGGCACACTGCCCCAACCCACAGTTACACGCAGCCAATCCAGTCTATATTGGGCTATTGGGGGGCTACTTTTGAAGAGGCTTTTGGCTAGTTTTGGGCTGGGATTAAAATTGACTTTGGCTGGTTTGGAAAAATAAATCTGGCAACTCTGAAGGTAGGTAAGGGGCCGTGGAGGGGGTCCGAGCCCTCCTGCAAACGCTGGGTCTGCTGTATATAAAGTTCCGCCACTGCACAGCCAGTAACTATCACCTATGGGCATAGAACCCGTATATTTGGCTCAGCAGCTGTGATTGAAAATACTAAGCTCCCCCACTTCCAAGAGATGGAGATGGGGGGTCACAATAAGTGGGTTCAAGAGCACTGGCAGCCCAGAATCATTCCTGACTCAGGGTTGCCAGATTTATTTTTCCAAACAAGCCAAAGTCGGTTCTAAAACCAGCCCACAACTAGCCAAAGGCCGCTTCGAAAGTAGCTCAAAAATAGCCCAATAATTGCGATGAAAAAAAAAATCCTACAAAAATAAACGTATATATGGGAAAACCTGCCTTATTAAAGTGTATAATCACTATCCAAGCCCTGTGCCCCCTCCCCAGTTACTGGGATGGCCGATAATTCCCTCTGTGCCCAGTCCAGCTGGGAAGTCACTACAGAAATGGATTCAGACTGTCTGCAAATTTTTTTGACCACGCCCACTTTGTGGCCACGCCCCAATTACCAAACCCCATTTTTAAATTCATTTTTAAAATAGTGCCCCCAATGGACCAATACACAGTAGCCCCCCATACACAGTGCCCTTCATACACAGTGCCCACATACACAGTAGCCCCCCATACACAGTGCACCACATACACAGTAGCCCCCCATACACAGTGCCCCCCATACACAGTACCCCCATACACAGTATCCCCCCATACACAGTACCCCCATACACCTTAGCCCCCCATACACAGCAGCCCCCATACATAGTGTCCCCCATACACAGTAGCCCCCCCATACACAGTGCCCCCCACACACAGTAGCCCTCCATACATAGTGCCATCCCATACACAATATCCCCCCATACATAGTGCCCCCCATACACAGTAGCCCCCTATACACAGTGCCCCTATACACAGTGCCCCCATACACAGAGCGGCAAATACACAGTAGCCCCCATACATAGTGCCCCCCATACACAGTAGCCCCCCATACACAGTAGCCCGCCCCATACACAGTAGCTCCCAATTGCCCCCATAGAGAGTACCTCCAATAGAAAATTCCCCCCATACACAGTGCCCCCCATACACAGTAGCCCCCTATACACAGTGCCCCCATACACAGAGCGGCAAATACACAGTAGCCCCCATACATAGTGCCCCCCATACACAGTAGCCCCCCATACACAGTAGCCCGCCCCATACACAGTAGCTCCCAATTGCCCCATAGAGAGTACCTCCAATAGAAAATTCCCCCCATACACAGTGCCCCCCATACACAGTAGCCCCCTATACACAGTGCCCCCATACACAGAGCCCCCCATACACAGTAGCCCCCATACATAGTGCCCCCATACACAGTAGCCCCCTATACACAGTGCCCCCCATACACAAAGCCCCCATACATAGTTCCCCCCATACACAGTAGCCCCTATACACAGTGCCCCCATACACAGAGCCCCCCATACACAGTAGCCCCCTATACACAGTGCCCCCATACACAGAGCCCCCCATACACAGTAGCCCCCCAATTGCCCCCATAGAGAGTACCTCCAATAGAAAATTTCCCCCATACACAGTGCCCCCCATAGACGCTGCTTCTTGTGGCTCCTCTCTATATGCTGCTCCTTCTACGGCGGCGACAGGACCTTTTATAAGGTTGCGCCCCGTGCGTACGCGTGACATCACACATACGCACGGGCGCAACCAAGGGGCCTGTCGCCGAATAAGAAGCAGGAGCCACAGGACAGGACAAGATGGAGCCGGAGCGCGTCCCGCTGGCCTGGATAGTTTAATGAATGTTCTGCATTTTTGTAATGCGGGACATTCATTACAGCGGGATGCGCTGTAAAAAGCGGGACAGTTGGGGGGTATGATGATATACATATAGGTGCGTTGAACTACAACTCTCAGAAGCCCCAAGATATCCTGAGTTATATAAGTAACTCAATGGCAGCCCCCCCACATCTCAGTAGAAAATAATGGTACAATCTCATACCATAGGGAGCAGGTTATAGAGCAGACACCTGAATGGAATTGAAATTGGAGCCTCTGTCTATGCTGCCCAATTGCATGCTGGGTATTGTAGTTTTATATGACTCCTAGCTGTAGGCTAATTGTTAGCTACAAACTACATTCCCCAGCATGCAACGGGACAGGCTTTACCAGGGGAAAAAACTTTGGCTAGTTTCCAAACTACAAACCCCCAAAATAGGCCAAATCTGTACCCTAGTGGGTTTGTACTTTGGAAATCCGCCTAAGCTTTAAATTAGTAGCCCAATTTGGCGGAAAAAAACCCGCCAACCCTGTTCCTGTCACAAAATCATTGCTGTCACTCACACAGAACTAGGAGGGAAGGTTCGGGTGGGACTTAGAACGGTGCATTGTGGGTAGGAAATGGCAGAAGGCGGGAATGGGGATTACTGCTGCCCAAAGGGCGGGAAAAGGCATTCGCGGACGCTGACGTAACTGGGGAGGCGGTGTTGGTAGGCTAACTGGGAGTCCGAGAACGTGAACTTAAACCCCGCCTCCCGCCGCCATCTTGCTTCCCTCTGCCCGCCTCCCACCCTCCCTCTTTGCACAACATGGCGGCGCTTGGGGGCGGGGCTTGGAGACGCGACTGACTGACGGGTCTGTGTGAGCCCGATACGTATATAGCTGGATGGGAGAGACCATTGAGAATGGGGGGGGGAGAGACAGGTGTTACTGTGCCTGTGTTGTATGGGGGACTTTCTGCCTTTGGCGTTTTCTAGAGAGATGAGGTTTCCCCCTTCAGCCTGTCACTTTCTAGTGGAATCTGCCACTCAAGGGCTTATTTGTCCCAAATACACAATATTCAACTCTGTCAAATCAGCCAGTCCAGATAGGATTCTCTCTGATAATGATGAGTCTTCTCTGATAAACTGCAAATGTGCTGAATGTGCCATAAGCCTAGTCAGGTCTGGGCTGAGGTTCAAGGCATTTCAGGTACAGGACCTGTTATTCATAATGCTGGGACCTGGGGTTTTCTGCATAAGGGATCTTAATTTAATTTGGATCTCCACAGTTTGTCTGCTAAAAATCATTTCAATATTGGAAAAAACCCAATAGACTTGTTCTGCCCCAATAAGGGGTAATTATATCTTAGTTGGGATCAAGTACAGGTACTGTTTTATTATTACAGAGAAAAGGGAATCATTTAACCATTAAATAAACCCAATAGGGCTGTTCTGCCCCCAATAAGGGGTAATTATATCTTAGTTGGGATCAAGTACAGGTACTGTTTTATTATTACAGAGAAAAGGGAATCATTTAACCATTAAATAAACCCAATAGGGCTGTTATGCCCCAATAAGGAGTAATTATATCTTAGTTGGGATCAAGTACATGTACTGTTTTATTATTACAGAGAAAAGGGAATCATTTAACCATGAAATAAACCCAATAGGGCTGTTCTGCCCCCAATAAGGGGTAATTATATCTTAGTTGGGATCAAGTACAGGTAGTGTTTTATTATTACAGAGAAAAGGGAATCATTTAACCATTAAATAAACCCAATAGGGCTGTTCTGCCCCCAATAAGGGGTAATTATATCTTAGTTGGGATCAAGTACAGGTACTGTTTTATTATTACAGAGAAAAGGGAATCATTTAACCATTAAATAAACCCAATAGGGCTGTTCTGCCCCAATAAGGGGTAATTATATCTTAGTTGGGATCAAGTACAGGTACTGTTTTATTATTACAGAGAAAAGGGAATCATTTAACCATGAAATAAACCCAATAGGGCTGTTCTGCCCCAATAAGGGGTAATTATATCTTAGTTGGGATCAAGTACAGGTACTGTTTTATTATTACAGAGAAAAGGGAATCATTTAACCATGAAATAAACCCAATAGGGCTGTTCTGCCCCAATAAGGGGTAATTATATCTTAGTTGGGATCAAGTACAGGTACTGTTTTATTATTACAGAGAAAAGGGAATCATTTAACCATGAAATAAACCCAATAGGGCTGTTCTGCCCCAATATGGGGTAATTATATCTTAGTTGGGATCAAGTACAGGTACTGTTTTATTATTACAGGGAAAAAGGAAACCATTTTTAAAAATTAGAATTATTTGCTTATAATGGAGTCTATGGGAGATGGCCTTTCTGTAATTCGGAACTTTCTGGATAACGGGTTTCCGGATAAGGGATCCCATACACAGAGGCCCAAAAAGTCATCCACAGTCTTATTTAATATTGCCTGTTTGTGGCATGTTACACAAAGGCCCGGTCTTAGAGAGCCGCACGTAAATGTTACTCACAAAGCACTGGGGACACTTAGAAAACATAATTGCGTCCCGTCCCCAGTGCTCCGTATGTGAGCTAAAAGGATGCGAATGCACAATCCTGTGGGGGGTGTAGAATGGGGGCGACCAATGAGTGCCAGCTCCTCTGCCATTTGCTAGATGCAACAGATTGCCAGTCCACACTCAAGGAAATGTTTGTTAACCTCAGTGCCATACAGCACTTTATAGCCCTCCCTTGGCTTCCATTTTCTTGAATGGGGCTTTTCACTTCCAGGCTTTTCCTATTAAAGTTGAGAGTGCCTCATCCGGCTGAGGGTATTTGCTGGGGTTCAGGGGTAGTTAGATACAATGTGATTATATGACAGTATTATGCAGTGCTTTGCCTGGAAATGATGTACCCTCGGCATCATAGTTGTTGAGGTTCTACCATTCCCCAGATCCAGGATTTGGTTTGGGATTTGGTCGAACCCTAGCACTTTTTTCAGGACTTGGCTGCATCTTAAAGGAACAGTAACACCAAAAAATTCAAGTGTATAAAAGAAATTCCAATATAATGTACTGCTGCCCTGAACTGGTACAACTGGTGTGTTTGCCTCTGAAACACTACTATGGTTTATATAAAGAATGCAGCTGTGTAGCCATGGGGGCAGCCATTCAAAGGAGAAAAGGCACAGGCACTTAGTAGATAACAGATAAAACACCATTGTATTCTACAGAGCTTATCCGTTATCTGCTATGTAACCTATGCCTTTTCTCCTTTTTTCCAGCTTGAATGGCTTCCCCCGGGGCTACACAGCAGCTTAATATACTGTATATAAACTATAGTAGAGTTACTGTAGCAAATACACAACTTTTACCAGTGCAGGGCAACAGTGCATTGGGCCTGCAACACATATTATGTACCTGCTGGGATCTGCTACCTGATTGGCCTCTCAACAGATTTATCCACTGCTGCCATAAAACCCTAAGGGGCCCATTTATCAAAGTACGATTGCTTCCAAATACAAACAAATCATAATTTTTCAAAGTTTTTGTACTGTGCGTTTTTTTCGCTAATTTGTGCAACTTTTTGGTACTGTGCATCAAAATTTACGCAACAAAATCTTATTTGTTGCAATGAGTACAAAAGTTTTGGATTCATTCAAGCTTTGGTATCGTGACTTTCCTTGGGCCGGGTTGGAGCTGCAGAGTGCCATTGAGCCCTATGGGAGACTTTCCTTGGGCCGGGTTGGTGCTGCAGAGTGCCATTGAGCCCTATGGGAGACTTTCCTTGGGCCGGGTTGGAGCTGCAGAGTGCCATTGAGCCCTATGGGAGACTTTCCTTGGGCCGGGTTGGAGCTGCAGAGTGCCATTGAGCCCTATGGGAGGCTTTCCTTGGGCCGGGTTGGTGCTGCAGAGTGCCATTGAGCCCTATGGGAGACTTTCCTTGGGCCGGGTTGGAGCTGCAGAGTGCCATTGAGCCCTATGGGAGACTTTCCTTGGGCCGGGTTGGAGCTGCAGAGTGCCATTGAGCCCTATGGGAGACTTTCCTTGGGCCGGGTTGGTGCTGCAGAATGCCATTGAGCCCTATGGGAGACATCCCTTGGGCCGGGTTGGAGCTGCAGAGTGCCATTGAGCCCTATGGGAGACTTTCCTTGGGCCGGGTTGGAGCTGCAGAGTGCCATTGAGCCCTATGGGAGACTTTCCTTGGGCCGGGTTGGTGCTGCAGAGTGCCATTGAGCCCTATGGGAGACTTTCCTTGGGCCGGGTTGGAGCTGCAGAGTGCCATTGAGCCCTATGGGAGACTTTCCTTGGGCCGGGTTGGAGCTGCAGAGTGCCATTGAGCTCTATGGGTGACTTTCCTTGGGCCAGGTTGGAGCTGCAGAGTGCCATTGAGCCCTATGGGTGACTTTCCTTGGGCCAGGTTGGAGCTGCAGAGTGCCATTGAGCCCTATGGGAGGCTTTCCTTGGGCCGGGTTGGAGCTGCAGAGTGCCATTGAGCCCTATGGGAGGCTTTCCTTGGGCCGGGTTGGAGCAGCAGAGCGCCATTGAGCCCTATAGGAGACTTTCCTTGGGCCGGGTTGGAGCTGCAGAGCGCCATTGAGCCCTATAGGAGACTTTCCTTGGGCCGGGTTGGAGCTGCAGAGTGCCATTGAGCCCTATGGGAGGCTTTCCTTGGGCCGGGTTGGAGCTGCAGAGTGCCATTGAGCCCTATGGGAGACTTTCCTTGGGCCGGGTTGGAGCTGCAGAGTGCCATTGAGCCCTATGGGAGACTTTCCTTGGGCCAGGTTGGAGCTGCAGAGTGCCATTGAGCCCTATGGGAGACTTTCCTTGGGCCGGGTTGGAGCTGCAGAGTGCCATTGAGCCCTATGGGAGACTTTCCTTGGGCCGGGTTGGAGCTGCAGAGTGCCATTGAGCCCTATGGGAGGCTTCCCTTGGGCCGGGTTGGAGCTGCAGAGTGCCATTGAGCCCTATGGGAGGCTTTCCTTGGGCCAGGTTGGAGCTGCAGAGTGCCATTGAGCCCTATGGGAGACTTTCCTTGGGCCGGGTTGGAGCTGCAGAGTGCCATTGAGCCCTATGGGAGGCTTTCCTTGGGCCAGGTTGGAGCTGTAGAATGCCTTTGTCCTATGGGAGGCTTCCAAAAACATGCACAGAAGGATCAAAGTCGGAAAAAGGTTTTCAATACGATATTATCATAAGCATTTTCGTGACATTTCCGATCATCAGAAATTATCGTATCTAATCCGAATTTTACCTATTTCGGGATTCAAACTCGTACTTTGATGAATCAGCCCCTTAGTGATGCTGTCTGAGGGCAGGGGACAAGTCTTCTGTATTAGAAACAGCATCACTCATTTATTGTTGGCGAGTTGTATAAAATTTTAGACTGTAAGCTCTTGCGAGTAGGACCCTCTAATCCTATTTTTACTCTGTAACCCTTGTTTTTTTATCGTAAAACCCCGTTTGTTATAAATGAATGTAAAGCACTGCATCATTTGCTGGTACTATATAAATAAATGAGGATGGTGAAGTAGCCAAGGCCTGCAAAGCTGGCAACAGAGTGTGTGGGGGGCCATCTTCTGGTCGGCACAGAGCATTGCAGCCAAAGGTAACACTATGGCAACTTCTACCCTCCGAGAAACCAAAAAAAACAAATGCCTACTCATCGGGCCACGGTGAAAAATATATTCTTTATAAGACAAGAGTCCAAAATTACGAGCCTCCGAAGCATCTGCTCGATTGCCCAGCTGATGATCTCGATGACTGCAATACGTTTCTTTTCCGGCCATGGAATCCACAGACACCGTCCTGGCTTTTTACGGGCAGATGCTGTTTTCTTTTATAGGCCCCGTCTGTCCGAGTCCCATTTGCAGCGGTAACGTGCTAAAGTCGACATTGGGAAAGGCAAGTTACCCATAAATCATGCTCTTGAGTTATTTATTTTTCCGACAAAAATTTTTCTCTTGTGCAGAAACTGACTTATCGATTTTTGTTTTTTTTTTCTCTAGATCTGCCGAAAATAAGAAAAAGGACTCCGTGCCTTATTATAGGCCATTGGGCACATCTGGGGTACAATGGGGTTCCATCCAGAAAGATGGCAGTCTGTATTGGAGTTTCTCCATTAGGTATGCGCCAATTAAATATTTGTCTCCTGAGCCCCTTCCCACTTTTTTAATTTTTGGATTTGAACACTAAAGTGCCGGACCGAACCCTGATTATATAATATGATATTAAACTGAGAGGTAAGGAAACATTTTGTTTGTTTATTTTTTTCCTGTAAGTTTGGTAACTTTGTACAGGTATGGGACCCGTTATGCAGAATGCTCGGGACCTGGGGTTTTCTGAATAAAGCGTCTTTCCATAATTCGGATCTCGTACCTTAAGTTTGCTTAAAAAATTACTAGGATTGTTCTGCCCCCAATAAGGGGTAATTATATCTTAGTTGGGATCAAGTACAGGTACTGTTTTATTATTACAGAGAAAAGGGAATCATGTAACCATGAAATAAACCCAATAGGGCTGTTCTGCCCCAATAAGGGGTAATTATATCTTAGTTGGGATCAAGTACAGGTACTGTTTTATTATTACAGAGAAAAGGGAATCATTTTAACCATTAAATAAACCCAATAGGGCTGTTCTGCCCCAATAAGGGGTAATTATATCTTAGTTGGGATCAAGTACAGGTACTGTTTTATTATTACAGAGAAAAGGCAATCATTTAACCATTAAATAAACCCAATAGGGCTGTTCTGCCCCCAATGAGGGGTAATTATATCTTAGTTGGGATCAAGTACAGGTACTGTTTTATTATTACAGAGAAAAGGGAATCATTTAACCATGAAATAAACCCAATAGGGCTGTTCTGCCCCAATAAGGGGTAATTATATCCTAGTTGGGATCAAGTACAGGTACTGTTTTATTATTACAGAGAATAGGGAATCATTTAACCATTAAATAAACCCAATAGGGCTGTTCTGCCCCAATAAGGGGTAATTATATCTTAGTTGGGATCAAGTACAGGTACTGTTTTATTATTACAGAGAAAAGGGAATCATTTAACCATTAAATAAACCCAATAGGGCTGTTCTGCCCCAATAAGGGGTAATTATATCTTAGTTGGGATCAAGTACAGGTACTGTTTTATTATTACAGAGAAAAGGGAATAATTTAACCATTAAATAAACCCAATAGGGCTGTTCTGCCCCAATAAGGGGTAATTATATCTTAGTTGGGATCAAGTACAGGTACTGTTTTATTATTACAGAGAAAAGGGAATCATTTAACCATGAAATAAACCCAATAGGGCTGTTCTGCCCCAATAAGGGGTAATTATATCTTAGTTGGGATCAAGTACAGGTACTGTTTTATTATTACAGAGAAAAGGGAATCATTTAACCATGAAATAAACCCAATAGGGCTGTTCTGCCCCAATATGGGGTAATTATATCTTAGTTGGGATCAAGTACAGGTACTGTTTTATTATTACAGAGAAAAGGGAATCATTTAACCATTAAATAAACCCAATAGGGCTGTTCTGCCCCAATAAGGGGTAATTATATCTTAGTTGGGATCAAGTACAGGTACTGTTTTATAATTACAGAGAAAAGGGAATCATTTAACCATGAAATAAACCCAATAGGGCTGTTCTGCCCCAATAAGGGGTAATTATATCTTAGTTGGGATCAAGTACAGGTACTGTTTTATTATTACAGAGAAAAGGGAATCATTTAACCATTAAATAAACCCAATAGGGCTGTTCTGCCCCAATAAGGGGTAATTATATCTTAGTTGGGATCAAGTACAGGTACTGTTTTATTATTACAGAGAAAAGGGAATCATTTAACCATGAAATATTGAAATGGTTTTTGTCCCCTAAAAGCAAATCCCGAAATAACAAAAAAATTCAAATGAAAGAATGCCAATTTTTATGGATTTTTTCTCAACTTGAAAACAAAATAAAAATCAAAATGTAATTTATATTTAGCAATAATACGTGCTTATCCCCCTGATGAAATGTTTTCAAGCAAAATTTCTTTATACTTTCTGAATTTTTTCCAAAAAATAAAATAAAAATGACATAAAATCAACTTTGACAAAAACTTGTGTTTCTTCCAAACATTTTTTTTTTTTAATATCAGATTTTTTCATGTCTTCTCATCGGTATCTTTTTAAGAACAAAAAAGAATTTGGAGCTCAAAGCTGCTGAAATTGGTTCAAAATTAAAATTGTTGTCAATCTGTCCTTCTGCTTTCTTGAGAAATTTTGGAGTTCCTTTACTGTAAGTAGGGATGCACAGAATCCCGGATTTGGTTCAGAATTCGGCCGAGTCCTGGCTTTTTTTTAAGGATTCGGTTTCGGCCGGATCTGTGGTCCCGACCGATAAGTTAGCATAGGCTAATTAGAATTCGGAAAGGGTTAAATGGGCAGTGATTTTTAACCCCTTTCGATCCTAATCAGCATTAGCCAATTAGGATTCGGTTCGGGATTTGGCCAAATCCTGCTGGGTGGGTTCGGGGGTTCAGGCGAACCCAAAAAAGTGGGTTTGGTGCATCAAAGTAGTGATGCACCAAATCCTGGATTTGGTTTGAGATTTGACCAGTGGGATTTGGGCTAGTGCCTGAGTGCCTGGTCAAACTGAATCCTAATTGTAGTAGAAACCTGATTTTACGCTGGATAGGGACTCAAAAACATAAAAAAATGTAAAAAAATTGACCAAAAAAATCGTAATTTCTGAGAAAATGTAAAATCAGGCTTCTGACATTTAGGGGCTGATTTACTAACCCACGAATCCAAATCCGAATTGGAAAAATTCCGATTGGAAAACGAACATTTTGCGACTTTTTCGTATTTTTTGCGATTTTTTGTCGTCGTTACGACTTTTCGTAAATTGTCGCGACTTTTTCGAAGCCATTACGATTTGCTCGTATCTTGTCGCGACTTTTTCATATTGAGCGCTCGTAAGCGGCGGGCGAAACTTTCAGACTTAGCATGATTTTGGAAGCCTCCCATAGGGCTCAATGGCACCCTGCAGCTCCAACCCGGCCCAAGGAAAGCCTCCCATAGGGCTCAATGGCACTCTGCAGCTCCAACCTGGCCCAAGGAAAGTCTCCCATAGGGCTCAATGGCACTCTGCAGCTC
Organism: Xenopus tropicalis; assembly: GCF_000004195.4. NCBI lineage: Eukaryota > Metazoa > Chordata > Amphibia > Anura > Pipidae > Xenopus > Xenopus tropicalis. Next base: position 3,571,676 of record NC_030679.2, on the reverse strand, counting down.
CAACCCGGCCCAAGGAAAGCCTCCCATAGGGCTCAATGGCACTCTGCCAGCTCCAACCTGGCCCAAGGAAAGTCTCCCATAGGGCTCAATGGCACCCTGCAGCTCCAACCCGGCCCAAGGAAAGCCTCCCATAGGGCTCAATGGCACCCTGCAGCTCCAACCTGGCCCAAGGAATGTCACCCATAGGGCTCAATGGCACTCTGCAGCTCCAACCCGGCCCAAGGAAAGTCTCCCATAGGGCTCAATGGCACTCTGCAGCTCCAACCTGGCCCAAGGAAAGTCTCCCATAGGGCTCAATGGCACTCTGCAGCTCCAACCTGGCCCAAGGAAAGTCTCCCATAGGGCTCAATGGCACTCTGCAGCTCCAACCCGGCCCAAGGAAAGTCTCCCATAGGGCTCAATGGCACTCTGCAGCTCCAACCCGGCCCAAGGAAAGCCTCCCATAGGGCTCAATGGCACTCTGCAGCTCCAACCCGGCCCAAGGAAAGTCTCCCATAGGGCTCAATGGCACTCTGCAGCTCCAACCCGGCCCAAGGGAAGTCTCCCATAGGGCTCAATGGCACTCTGCAGCCCCAACCCGGCCCAAGGAAAGTCTCCCATAGGGCTCAATGGCACCCTGCAGCTCCAACCCGGCCCAAGGAAAGTCTCCCATAGGGCTCAATGGCACTCTGCAGCTCCAACCCGGCCCAAGGAAAGTCTCCCATAGGGCTCAATGGCACTCTGCAGCTCCAACCCGGCCCAAGGAAAGTCTCCCATAGGGCTCAATGGCACTCTGCAGCTCCAACCCGGCCCAAGGAAAGTCTCCCATAGGGCTCAATGGCACTCTGCAGCTCCAACCCGGCCCAAGGAAAGTCTCCCATAGGGCTCAATGGCACTCTGCAGCTCCAACCCGGCCCAAGGAAAGTCTCCCATAGGGCTCAATGGCACTCTGCAGCTCCAACCCGGCCCAAGGAAAGTCTCCCATAGGGCTAAATGGCACTCTGCAGCTCCAACCCGGCCCAAGGAAAGTCTCCCATAGGGCTCAATGGCACTCTGCAGCTCCAACCCGGCCCAAGAAAAGTCTCCCATAGGGCTCAATGGCACTCTGCAGCTCCAACCCGGCCCAAGGAAAGTCTCCCATAGGGCTCAATGGCACTCTGCAGCTCCAACCCGGCCCAAGGAAAGTCTCCCATAGGGCTCAATGGCACTCTGCAGCTCCAACCTGGCCCAAGGAAAGTCTCCCATAGGGCTCAATGGCACTCTGCAGCTCCAACCTGGCCCAAGGAACGTCACCCATAGGGCTCAATGGCACTCTGCAGCTCCAACCTGGCCCAAGGAACGTCACCCATAGGGCTCAATGGCACTCTGCAGCTCCAACCTGGCCCAAGGAAAGTCTCCCATAGGGCTCAATGGCACTCTGCAGCTCCAACCCGGCCCAAGGAAAGTCTCCCATAGGGCTCAATGGCACTCTGCAGCTCCAACCCGGCCCAAGGGAAGTCTCCCATAGGGCTCAATGGCACTCTGCAGCTCCAACCCGGCCCAAGGAAAGTCTCCCATAGGGCTCAATGGCACTCTGCAGCTCCAACCCGGCCCAAGGAAAGTCTCCCATAGGGCTCAATGGCACTCTGCAGCTCCAACCCGGCCCAAGGAAAGTCTCCCATAGGGCTAAATGGCACTCTGCAGCTCCAACCCGGCCCAAGGAAAGTCTCCCATAGGGCTCAATGGCACTCTGCAGCTCCAACCCGGCCCAAGGAAAGTCTCCCATAGGGCTCAATGGCACTCTGCAGCTCCAACCCGGCCCAAGGAAAGTCTCCCATAGGGCTCAATGGCACTCTGCAGCTCCAACCCGGCCCAAGGAAAGTCTCCCATAGGGCTCAATGGCACTCTGCAGCTCCAACCCGGCCCAAGGAAAGTCTCCCATAGGGCTCAATGGCACTCTGCAGCTCCAACCCGGCCCAACCCCAAGGGCTCAATGGCACTCTGCAGCTCCAACCCGGCCCAAGGAAAGTCTCCCATAGGGCTCAATGGCACTCTGCAGCTCCAACCCGGCCCAAGGAAAGCCTCCCATAGGGCTCAATGGCACTCTGCAGCTCCAACCCGGCCCAAGGAAAGTCTCCCATAGGGCTCTATGGCACTCTGCAGCTCCAACCCGGCCCAAGAAAAGTCACCATACTGAAGCTTGAATGAATCCGAAACTTTCGTACTCTGCGCGAAAGCTGCGAAAAAGTCGCGACTTTTTGCGCAAGTCGTAGCGCTACGAAAAAGTCGCGACATTTTGCGAAACAGTCGTAATGGCTACGAAAAAGTCGCGACAATCTCCGAAAAAATCGCAAACTACCGATCATTACGAAAAAAACACATTCGAACGCCTTCGGACCATTCGTGGATTAGTAAATGTGCCCCTTAGTGATAGGCAAAATAATTCTGCAGATATGGTTTTGCAGCGAATTTCCGCGTTTCGCCATTGGCAGATTGTTTTGCGAAACGGGCAACAAAATTCACGGGAAAAAATTGATGAAATCGATGAAAAATTGTCGGGCAAGTAAAAAAAAAAAAATTTTTGCGCGCTCATCATTTTTTTGGACATGTGACATTTTCGCTGTGACATCTTTTGAAAGATTCACTAATTTTTCGACAAAACGGGAGAGATTGACTGATCATTATTAGTGATGGGTGAAAAAAAATTGTTGTGGGCATCATCTCTCGACTCTCATCAAAAAAACGATGTGCGCAACAATTTTTTTGGGGGGGGGCGCACAACATTTTCGCTGTTTCGCAGATTTTTCGCCGTTTTGCAAATCTTTTCAAACATTGGCAGATTATTGAAACGGGTGCCAAAATTTGCGGGGAAAAAATTGGTCACTCGACGAAAAATTGTCGGCCACATCAACAAAACAAATTGTTGCGCGCTCATCGTTTTTTTGGACATGTGACATTTTCGCCGTTGTGCAAATCTTTTGAAACACTCGCTAATTTTTCAACAAAACGGGAGAGATTCACTTATACGCATCGTTTCTTGACGCTCATCAAAAAAACGACGTGCGAAACAATTTTGCCGCACAACATTTTCGCCGTTTCGCAGATGTTCCGCCGTTTTTCGAATCTTTTGAAACATTTGCTAATTTTTCGGCATAACGGGACAGATTCGCTCATCGCTAATTATCACATGACTTTAGAATGGAAGTTGACCATTTTTTCCTCTGCAAAAGTCTAAGGGGCTGATTTACTAATCCACGAATCCGAATGAGAAAAATTCGGATTGGAAAACGAACATTTTGCGACTTTTTTGTATTTTTTGCGATTTTTTCGTCGCCGTTACAACTTTTCCGTAAATTGTCGCGACTTTTTCATAGCCATTACAAATTTCGTGAATTGTCGCAGCTTTTTCATTGCCATTATGCCTTTCGTGAATTGTTGCGACTTTTTCATTGCCATTATGCCTTTCGTGAATTGTCGCGGCTTTTTCATTGCCATTATGACTTTCGTGAATTCACGCGGCTTTTTCATTGCCATTATGCCTTTCGTGAATTGTCGCGACTTTTTCATTGCCATTATGCCTTTCGTGAATTGTCGCGACTTTTTCATTGCCATTATGCCTTTCGTGAATTGTCGCGACTTTTTCATTGCCATTATGCCTTTCGTGAATTGTCGCGACTTTTTCATTGCCATTATGCCTTTCGTGAATTGTCGCGACTTTTTCATTGCCATTATGCCTTTCGTTAATTGTCGCGACTTTTTCATAGCCATTACGACTTTCGCATTGTCGCAACTTTCGTATTGAGAGCTCGAAAAAGTCGCGACAATTCGCGAAAAAGTCCGAAAAGTACCGATCATTACGAAAAAACGCATTTGGACGCTTTTCGGACGTTCGTGGATTAGTAAATGTGCCCCTAAGAGAATGTTCAAATCTGTCTCCGGGTTGGCACTGGATCTATTTGTGGGCACCCTGGGGGCGGCGCGGCGCCGGGAATTCACGTTTAATTTTAGTGTCTGTACTTTATATGTTATTTTCTATGATTATGACATTGTTCGTTAATGGGATAAAATGTTCCTTCCTGCCCAAAATAACGGCCGCGTCGTAATATTCTGATATTTGTTGCATTATTTATTGGCGTCTGATTAAAAATTCTCCAGTATCTCGTTTTTGCCTAATTGTCATTAGAGCTAAATTACATTTGGTCTGAAATGGAACATTTATCTGGTTTTTATTATTTTCTTGGCAAAACAAAAACATAAAGGCTCATTTACTAAAAAACTGTGATTCTCTTGCCTGTCCCTGATGTTTGAATCTTCGCTGCCTGCCACTGAGCTTTTGCTCGACTTTGCCGAATCCCTTCGGTACCGCGTATTTGGTTTAACCTTGGCCACGTGTAGCACTCTGTAACCTCTGTAGCACAAAGTTCCAGGGCCCCAAAAGGTCTTCTGGGAAGTGAGTTTCAGGGCTCCTGTTACACCTAAAAGGTTAAATTCTGGCAGTCTGTGGCCTTCACCATATTACAGTCTGTCACAGTGGCACAGATCCTATCTGATCCCCCCATTGTAAGCAGCAGTCCTGCCCTGCTTTATGGCTGAGATTCTAGCTATCTGTATAACAGAGCATTCTGTCACAGTGGCACAGATCCTATCTGATCCCCCCATTGTAAGCAGCAGTCCTGCCCTGCTTTATGGCTGAGATTCTAGCTATCTGTATAACAGAGCATTCTGTCACAGTGGCACAGATCCTATCTGATCCCCCCATTGTAAGCAGCAGTCCTGCCCTGCTTTATGGCTGAGATTCTAGCTATCTGTATAACAGAGCATTCTGTCACAGTGGCACAGATCCTATCTGATCCCTCCCCCCATTGTAAGCAGCAGCCCTGCCCTGCTTTATGGCTGAGATTCTAGCTATCTGTATAACAGAGCATTCTGTCACAGTGGCACAGATCCTATCTGATCCCCCCCATTGTAAGCAGCAGTCCTGCCCTGCTTTATGGCTGAGATTCTAGCTATCTGTATAACAGAGCATTCTGTCACAGTGGCACAGATCCTATCTGATCCCCCCATTGTAAGCAGCAGTCCTGCCCTGCTTTATGGCTGAGATTCTAGCTATCTGTATAACAGAGCATTCTGTCACAGTGGCACAGATCCTATCTGATCCCCCCATTGTAAGCAGCAGTCCTGCCCTGCTTTATGGCTGAGATTCTAGCTATCTGTATAACAGAGCATTCTGTCACAGTGGCACAGATCCTATCTGATCCCCCCCATTGTAAGCAGCAGTCCTGCCCTGCTTTATGGCTGAGATTCTAGCTATCTGTATAACAGAGCATTCTGTCACAGTGGCACAGATCCTATCTGATCCCCATTGTAAGCAGCAGTCCTGCCCTGCTTTATGGCTGAGATTCTAGCTATCTGTATAACAGAGCAGTGTTGGAATGCACTGCACCCCGGCATGTTGATGCACAAGTAGAAATGTGACTCTTTAGGAACACGGGAGTGTATGATCATTGGTAGTAGCTTTTCTTTATAGCTGATGGTAATTCTGTGGTTGCCTTGTGTCCTAGCTCACTTTACTTTGCACACTATTCAGCAAAGGAAATGCAAAGACATTTTAGTACAAGGTGCAAATAATAAATCTAATGTGGGCAAGGAAAGTCAAGAGTTATGGGATGTAGGAGTTATAGTTAGCCAATGCTGCCATCTGGTGGCCAAATGAAACACTCAACTGTTATTTATAAAAGCATATATCAAATAGTATTCACTGTTTAAGGGAAAAAGAAACCCCAGGTGATTAATTTGTCCTTTAAAGCAAAAGAAACACAAGGCACAGGTGTCCCATAATTTTGAAAATAATATTAATAATGAGTATAGAAAAAACATATTGTTTCCCTTAGACAGTACAGTATGGGGGTACAGCTTATTGTGTGCCCAGAACATTCCTTCTCTGTATATTTGTATTTATACATATGGGTAGGGGGTGCCATAGTGTTTCCCTTAGACAGTACAGTATGGGGGTACAGCTTATTGTGTGCCCAGAACATTCCTTCTCTGTATATTTGTATTTATACATATGGGTAGGGGGTGCCATAGTGTTTCCCTTAGACAGTACAGTATGGGGGTACAGCTTATTGTGTGCCCAGAACATTCCTTCTCTGTATATTTGTATTTATACATATGGGTAGGAGGTGCCATAGTGTTTCCCTTAGACAGTACAGTATGGGGGTACAGCTTATTGTGTGCCCAGAACATTCCCTCTCTGTATATTTGTATTTATACATATGGGTAGGGGGTGCCATAGTGTTTCCCTTAGACAGTACAGTATGGGGGTACAGCTTATTGTGTGCCCAGAACATTCCTTCTCTGTATATTTGTATTTATACATATGGGTAGGAGGTGCCATAGTGTTTCCCTTAGACAGTACAGTATGGGGGTACAGCTTATTGTGTGCCCAGAACATTCCTTCTCTGTATATTTGTATTTATACATATGGGTAGGGGGTGCCATAGTGTTTCTCTTAGACAGTACAGTATGGGGGTACAGCTTATTGTGTGCCCAGAACATTCCTTCTCTGTATATTTGTATTTATACATATGGGTAGGAGGTGCCATAGTGTTTCCCTTAGACAGTACAGTATGGGGGTACAGCTTATTGTGTGCCCAGAACATTCCTTCTCTGTATATTTGTATTTATACATATGGGTAGGGGGTGCCATAGTGTTTCCCTTAGACAGTACAGTATGGGGGTACAGCTTATTGTGTGCCCAGAACATTCCTTCTCTGTATATTTGTATTTATACATATGGGTAGGGGGTGCCATAGTGTTTCTCTTAGACAGTACAGTATGGGGGTACAGCTTATTGTGTGCCCAGAACATTCCTTCTCTGTATATTTGTATTTATACATATGGGTAGGGGGTGCCATAGTGTTTCTCTTAGACAGTACAGTATGGGGGTACAGCTTATTGTGTGCCCAGAACATTCCTTCTCTGTATATTTGTATTTATACATATGGGTAGGGGGTGCCATAGTGTTTCCCTTAGACAGTACAGTATGGGGGGTACAGCTTATTGTGTGCCCAGAACATTCCTTCTCTGTATATTTGTATTTATACATATGGGTAGGGGGTGCCATAGTGTTTCCCTTAGACAGTACAGTATGGGGGTACAGCTTATTGTGTGCCCAGAACATTCCTTCTCTGTATATTTGTATTTATACATATGGGTAGGGGGTGCCATAGTGTTTCCCTTAGACAGTACAGTATGGGGGTACAGCTTATTGTGTGCCCAGAACATTCCTTCTCTGTATATTTGTATTTATACATATGGGTAGGGGGTGCCATAGTGTTTCCCTTAGACAGTACAGTATGGGGGTACAGCTTATTGTGTGCCCAGAACATTCCTTCTCTGTATATTTGTATTTATACATATGGGTAGGGGGTGCCATAGTGTTTCCCTTAGACAGTACAGTATGGGGGTACAGCTTATTGTGTGCCCAGAACATTCCTTCTCTGTATATTTGTATTTATACATATGGGTAGGAGGTGCCATAGTGTTTCCCTTAGACAGTACAGTATGGGGGTACAGCTTATTGTGTGCCCAGAACATTCCTTCTCTGTATATTTGTATTTATACATATGGGTAGGGGGTGCCATAGTGTTTCCCTTAGACAGTACAGTATGGGGGTACAGCTTATTGTGTGCCCAGAACATTCCTTCTCTGTATATGTATAAAAGTGGGAGGGAACAGTGCTGGATAAAAGAATGATGCCAATTAATGGCTGCCCGTGCTGTGCAGGTTTAGTTTTTCCAGGAGGGGATGTTACAGGGTTAGTGAAAGTATGACAAGCAGAGGGCAGGATATAAGGATAACATATGTCTTTGCATGCTATATAAAAGTATTTGCCTGATGCTTTTACATTACCCGTCTGATCCCCCCCATGTTCCTCTACGAGGGGGCGGCCATATTTGCGCAGCAGGAGTCCGTAAGCGTTAGAAGCTATAACTGACAGATTGAGAAAGGACAATCAACATGTTTTTTAGTGTCAGTATCACTTAAAGGGAAACTATTACCCAAGAATGAATACATAACCAACAGTTTATATTGTGACCTCGCCAAACATATATATATATATATCAGTAAATATTGCCCAGTTTGTTGGGGGCCTTTCTTTTTCCAGCTCAGTTATGCTGTGAGTAGTACGTATTCCCAACACCACTGCCCAATGAGAAAACTCGCCGCAGGGTCCCCAAAGTTACCAGGCACTGTAATTGTAATTGGGGGGGGGGTCCAGGGGCCAGAAATGCCCCAACCTGACCCCCACCGGCACTGTAAATGTAATTGGGGGGGGTCCAGGGGCCAGAAATGCCCCAACCTGACCCCCACCGGCACTGTAAATGTAATTGGGGGGGCTCCAGGGGCCAGAAATGCCCCAACCTGACCCCCACCGGCACTGTAAATGTAATTGGGGGGGCTCCAGGGGCCAGAAATGCCCCAACCTGACCCCCACCGGCACTGTAAATGTAATTGGGGGGGGTCCAGGGGCCAGAAATGCCCCAACCTGACCCCCACCGGCACTGTAAATGTAATTGGGGGGCTCCAGGGGCCAGAAATGCCCCAACCTGACCCCCACCGGCACTGTAAATGTAATTGGGGGGACTCCAGGGGCCAGAAATGCCCCAACCTGACCCCCACCGGCACTGTAAATGTAATTGCCCCGTCCAGGGGCCAGAAACGCCCCAACCAACCCCACTAATGTTTAGAGATCGCAACTATGATCCAACACCCCCACCGGCACTGTAAATGTAATTGGGGGGGGGCTCCAGGGGCCAGAAACGCCCCTACCAACCCCACTAATGTTTAGAGATCGCAACTATGATCCAACACCCCCACCGGCACTGTAAATGTAATTGGGGGGGGGGTCCAGGGGCCAGAAACGCCCCTACCAACCCCACTAATGTTTAGAGATCGCAACTATGATCCAACACCCCCACCGGCACTGTAAATGTAATTGGGGGGGGGGGGTCCAGGGGCCAGAAACGCCCCTACCAACCCCACTAATGTTTAGAGAGCGCATTTATGATCCGACACCCCCACCGGCACTGTAAATGTAATTGGGGGGGGGGTCCAGGGGCCAGAAACGCCCCTACCAACCCCACTAATGTTTAGAGATCGCAACTATGATCCAACACCCCCACCGGCACTGTAAATGTAATTGGGGGGGGGCTCCAGGGGCCAGAAACGCCCCTACCAACCCCACTAATGTTTAGAGAGCGCAACTATGATCCGACCCCCACCGGCACTGTAAATGTAATTGGGGGGTCAGCATTGGGCGGCCAGTGGGCCAGAAACGCTCCTGCCAGCCCTACTAATGCTACTGTGACTGAATGGAAGTAATAATGTTCCAGCATTTAGTGGGAACCTTCCCAAAAAAGCAGGGGCAGTTATAGCAGCCCTATAGCAGGGATTTAGTGTATTCCTAGTTTTTATTGAGGGTTTTCTATTACACGTTGGTGTTATAACCTTTTAGTTGGTTTCTGGGTCCGACAACTTCTTCCCTCAGAATTACTCCTTCCTTACCAGCAGAGGGAGCACTGCAGGGCAAGCAGTGATAAAATCCCCGGAGTGGGGATAACATGATCAGTACAGATCTCACTTCTATACTCACCTTGATGGATTAACCTTATGTTTTACCTCCTCCCCACCCTTTGGTGATGAGCAGAGGCGGGCCAAGCTGACCAACTCCGCCCTCCTAGATCGGTCATTGCCTCCGCTGCTAATGACAAGCGGCGGAGGCAATGACAAAGTAGCACTAGGGGTAGGCAGGAGAGGCTCCTGCCTGGCGCCCCTCAATCATTCTCTTCTGCCTCTTCTGCCTACCCCTAGTCAGGGCCGGATTTCTATCCTGGGCGCCCCGAGGCCGCCCCTGTGGGTGTCCCCCCATGCGCATGCGCGAACGCGCCCCCCAGTGCGCACGGGGGGACATGTTCTTGCGGCGGGGCGGCATGCCGCCCCAAAACTTCTGCCGCCCTAGGCCCGGGCCTTTGTGGCCTCTCCACAAATCCGGGCCTGCCCCTAGTTCCGGCCCTGGTGATGAGCCCCCCCTCAGGGTCATGTTTTTACTTTTTGTTTAGGCTAGGCCCAAAAATCCAAATAGTGTTTCCTCCGCGATTACAAAGGTTTCAAAATTTGAGGTTCAAAATATGAAATTTAAAAATTCTTAAGAAAAAAAAAGTATTTTCAAAAACAAATTGAAATTCTGCAGACACATCGGAGGTGGAGTTTTTCCTATTCAAGATAAACTGCTGGAAATCTAGAAAGAAATGACATTCAAATTGATTTGCGTTTCAAATTTTATTTCAAATTTTACTTCATAACGGGCAATTTATCAAAAGTCAAAATTAAAATTTATTTTGTTCTTCGAAGATAAAAAAAAAATTTCCTCTTAAAAATCAAGATCTAGGTCCAAAAATTCAAATGGTGTTTCCTCCGCGATTACAGAGGTTTAAAATTTTGAGGTTCAAAATATGGAATTTAAAAATTCTTAAGAATAAAGCGGTCAAGGTGGCGCGTTTTTAAAATCTAAGGTATTTTCGACAACAAATTGAAATTGACAGACACGTCGGAGGTGGAGTTTTTCCATTTCAAGATAACTTGATGGAAATCTAGAAAGAAATGACATTTGAATTGATTTGCGTTTCAAATTTTATTTCAAATTTGGCTTAATAATTAGGGAGGAACTGAATCCCAGATTCGGGTGTTTTTTTTTTTTAAAGAATTCGGAAAGGGTTAAATGGACAGTGAAAACAATTTAGGTAATTTTGGATTCGGTTGGGGATCGGGGTTCGGTTTGGGATTCGGCCGAATCCTGCTGGGTGGGTTTGGGGGTTCGACCGAAGCCAAAAAAGTGGGTTCCGTGCATCCCTATTAATAATGGGCAATTTATCAAAAGTCAAGATTACAATTTACAGTGGCTTGCAAAAGTATTGGGCCCCCTTGAGCTTTCCCACATTTTGTCACATTACAGCCACAAACATGAATCAATTTTATCGGAATTCCACGTGAAAGCCCAATACAAAGTGGGGTACACGGGAAAGCCCAATACAAAGTGGGGTACACGTGAGAAGTGGAACGAAAATCATACACGATTCCAAACATTTTTTACAAATAAATAAGTGCAAAGTGGGGTGTGCGTAATTATTCAGCCCCCCAATACTGTGTAGAACCCCCTTTTGCTGCAATTCCAGCTGCCAGGCTTTAGGGTATGTCTCTACCCGCTTTGCCCATCTACAGACTGAAATCCTTGCCCATTCTTCTTTGCAAAACAGCTCCAGCTCAGTCAGATTAGATGGTCAGCCTTTGGGAACAGCAGTTTTCAGATCTTGCCACAGATTCTCCATTGGATTTAGATCTGGGCTGTGATTGGGCCAGTCTAACACATGGATATGTTTGGGTTTAACCCATTGTTGCCCTGGCTTTATGTTTAGGGTCATTGTCCTGCTGGAAGGGGAACCTCCGCCCCAGTCTCAAGTCTTTTGCAGACTCCAAGAGGTTTTCTTCCAAGATTGCCCTGTATTTGGCTCCATCCATCTTCCCATCAACTCTGAGCAGCTTCCCTGTCCCTGCTGAAGAGAAGCCCCCCCAGAGCATGATGCTGCCCCCCCATATGTGACAGTGGGGATGGTGGGGTCAGAGGGATGTGCAGGGTTAGTTTTCCGCCACACATAGCGTTTTGCATTTTGGCCAAAAAGTTCCATTTTGGTCTCATCTGACCAGAGCCCCTTCTCCCACATGTTTGCTGCCCCCCCCCACATGGCTTGTGGCAAACTGCAAACGGGACTTCTTATGGTTTTCTGTTAACAATGGCTTTCTTCTTGCCACTCTTCCATAAAGGCCAACTTTGTGCAGTGCCCGACTAATAGTTGCCTATGGACAGATCCCCCCCCCCTGAGCTGTAGATCTCTGCAGCCCCCCCAGAGTCACCATGGGCCTCTTGGCTGCATTTCTGATCAGCGCTTGTTGGGCCTGTGAGTTTAGGGGGGGCCGTGCCTGGGTAGGGTTACAGTTGTGCCATACTCCTGCCATTTCTGAATGATCGGTGGAACAGGGCTCCGTGGGATGTTCAAGGCTTTGGGAATCTGTTTGTAGCCTAAGCCTGCTTTATATTTCTCAATAACTTTATCCCTGACCTGTCTGGTGTGTTCTTTGGGCTTCATGGTGTTGTTGCTCCCAATATTCCCTTAGCAACCGCTGAGGCCGTCACAGAGCAGCTGTATTTGTACTGACATTAGATTACACACAGGGGCACTCTATTTAGTCATTAGCACTCATCAGGCAATGTCTATGGGCAACTGACTGCACTCAGACCAAAGGGGGCTGAATAATTACGCACACCCCACTTTGCACTTATTTATTTGTAAAAAATGTTTGGAATCATGTATGATTTTCCTTCCACTTCTCACGTGTACCCCACTTTGTATTGGTCTCTCCCGTGTACCCCACTTTGTATTGGTCTTTCCCGTGGAATTCCAATAAAATTGATTCATGTTTGTGGTTGTAATGTGACAAAATGTGGAAAAGTTCAAGGGGGCCGAATACTTTTGCAAGCCACTGTATTTTGTTCTTCAAAGATAAAAGAATTTCCTCTTAAAAATCAAGATTTTTTTTCCCCGTCGAATAACATTTGGGAGCTTTAAACCTGCCGAGCATCATTTAAACCAACAGCTTCAAGTACAGGTATGGGACCCATTATCCAGAATGCTTGGGACCAAGGGTATTCCGGATAAGGGATTTTCCGTAATTTGGATCTTCATACCTTAAGTCTACTAAGAAATCATTTAACCATGAAATAAACCCAATAGGGCTGTTCTGCCCCAATAAGGGGTAATTATATCTTAGTTGGGATCAAGTACAGGTACTGTTTTATTATTACAGAGAAAAGGGAATCATTTAACCATGAAATAAACCCAATAGGGCTGTTCTGCCCCCAATAAGGGGTAATTATATCTTAGTTGGGATCAAGTACAGGTACTGTTTTATTATTACAGAGAAAAGGGAATCATTTAACCATGAAATAAACCCAATAGGGCTGTTCTGCCCCAATAAGGGGTAATTATATCTTAGTTGGGATCAAGTACAGGTACTGTTTTATTATTACAGAGAAAAGGGAATCATTTAACCATTAAATAAACCCAATAGGGCTGTTCTGCCCCAATAAGGGGTAATTATATCTTAGTTGGGATCAAGTACAGGTACTGTTTTATTATTACAGAGAAAAGGGAATCATTTAACCATTAAATAAACCCAATAGGGCTGTTCTGCCCCCAATAAGGGGTAATTATATCTTAGTTGGGATCAAGTACAGGTACTGTTTTATTATTACAGAGAAAAGGGAATCATTTAACCATTAAATAAACCCAATAGGGCTGTTCTGCCCCAATGAGGGGTAATTATATCTTAGTTGGGATCAAGTACAGGTACTGTTTTATTATTACAGAGAAAAGGGAAATCAATTTTAAAAATCTGAATTATTTGATTAAAATGGAGTCTATGGGAGACAGGCTTTCCGTAATTCAGAGCTTTCTGGATATCAGGTTTCTGGATAAGGGATCCCATACCTGTAGTAAAATAATTCTCGAGAGCATTCGATAACAATCGTTTTGGAAAACGTTGGAAACGCTTCTCTCGAGCATTTTCACCCTCGAGAACATTCAAGGGGCAGAATCAGAATACTCGAGGGCAGGAAAGGTCGGGAAATATTTGTGGCATTTCTCGTTCGTGAAATTCAATGAGGAAAATTACGTTGAATTTTTGAATTCTGCTAAATGTCACCTCTCTGGTTTCAACATTGGAAACACTTCTCTCGAGCATTTTCACCCTCGAGAACATTCAAGGGGCAGAATCAGAATAGTCGAGAATGCTTGGGAAATATTCGGTGGCATTTCCCGTTCGTGAAATTCAATGAGGAAAATTACGTTGAATTTTTGAATTCTGCTAAATGTCACCTCTCTGGTTTCAACATTGGAAACACTTCTCTCAAGCATTTTCACCCTCGAGAACATTCAAGGGGCAGAATCAGAATAGTCGAGAAAGCTTGGGAAATATTCGGTGGCATTTCTCGTTGGTGAAATTCAATGAGGAAAATTTCGTTGAATTTTTGAATTCTGCTAAATGTCACCTCTCTGGTTTCAACATTGGAAACACTTCTCTCAAGCATTTTCACCCTCGAGAACATTCAAGGGGCAGAATCAGAATAGTCGAGAAAGCTTGGGAAATATTCGGTGGCATTTCTCGTTCGTGAAATTCAATGAGGAAAATTACGTTGAATTTTTGAATTCTGCTAAATGTCACCTCTCTGGTTTCAACATTGGAAACACTTCTCTCAAGCATTTTCACCCTCGAGAACATTCAAGGGGCAGAATCAGAATAGTCGAGAAAGCTTGGGAAATATTCGGTGGCATTTCTCGTTGGTGAAATTCAATGAGGAAAATTTCGTCGAATTTTTGAATTCTGCTAAATGTCACCTCTCTGGTTTCTACGGGGAAATGGCCAGTAGGTGGCAGCAGCAACCAAGCAGAAAGTGGTATCAGAGACCGCTGAAAGATCTAGTAACGAGATCTCCGACTATCTCCCCCTCCATCTCTGCTCCTGACACAGTCCGCTTAAGCTCTCAATTACCTTCCTCGTTTATTCTGGGGGTTATCCAAGAAAACGTGTTAAAATTTCCCGTCCGCGGGGACCATCTTTGAAAGGCGGCAGGGGGGACCACCCAGAACAACCAGGAGGAACGTCTTCCTATTCTAGGAAACACAAATGACATCAAATGTGAATTGGCTTTGATCAGCAGCTCGGGAATGATGGACAATTATTTTTTCAGTCCGATATTCCTGTGCAAACATAACAGGAAGCTCCCGAACAAACACGGCAACCACAGATTCCCTAGAAAGATAATTCCGACTAATTCACCTTAAAAATGTGTGTCAGGTGAACGTGTTTGTGTGGGGGGGGATTCAGATGGGGTATTAGAACATTCTTATGGTTAAAGCCGGTTCAAAAGGAGTAAATTGCACTGTACAAGCATTCCGGAAAGGTCTACAAAGAAGCAAACAGCAACATTCCTGATTATCCATGCACAGAACATTCTGACTGTATATTTGTATTGATACTGTATTTATAATGTATCTGTATAATATATAGGCACAGATATACCCCCCATCTTTCCCCCCCCACTGTCACAGTGTAACCCCCATATCATATATGCACATAATGTAACTGTATAATATATAGGCACAGATATACCCCCCATCTTTCCCCCAGCCCCCCCCCCCACTGTCACAGTGTAACCCCCATATCATATATGCACATAATGTAACTGTATAATATATAGGCACAGATATACCCCCCATCTTTCCTCCAGCCCCCCCCCCCACTGTCACAGTGTAACCCCCATATCATATATGCACATAATGTAACTGTATAATATATAGGCACAGATATACCCCCCATCTTTCCCCCAGCCCCCCCCACTGTCACAGTGTAACCCCCATATCATATATGCACATAATGTAACTGTATAATATATAGGCACAGATATACCCCCCATCTTTCCCCCAGCCCCCCCCCCCCCACTGTCACAGTGTAACCCCCATATCATATATGCACATAATGTAACTGTATAATATATAGGCACAGATATACCCCCATCTTTCCCCCAGCCCCCCCCCCCCACTGTCACAGTGTAACCCCCCATATCATATATGCACATAATGTAACTGTATAATATATAGGCACAGATATACCCCCCATCTTCCCCCCCCCCCCCACTGTCACAGTGTAACCCCCATATCATGTATGCACATAATGTAACTGTACCAGGAAATACACTCCCCCGTGCAAAGGAAGCAGAGACAGTCACACGGGTACCAGGAAATACACTCCCCCGTGCAAAGGAAACAGAGACAGTCACATGGGTACCAGGAACTACACTCCCCCGTGCAAAGGAAGCGGAGACAGTCACACGGGTACCAGGAAATACACTCCCCCATGCAAAGGAAGCAGAGACAGTCACACGGGTACCAGGAAATACACTCCCCCGTGCAAAGGAAGCAGAGACAGTCACATAGGTACCAGGAAATACACTCCCCCGTGCAAAGGAAGCAGAGACAGTCACACGGGTACCAGGAAATACACTCCCCCGTGCAAAGGAAGCAGAGACAGTCACATAGGTACCAGGAAATACACTCCCCCGTGCAAAGGAAGCAGAGACAGTCACACGGGTACCAGGAAATACACTCCCCCGTGCAAAGGAAACAGAGACAGTCACATGGGTACCAGGAAATACACTCCCCCGTGCAAAGGAAGCAGAGACAGTCACACGGGTACCAGGAAATACACTCCCCCGTGCAAAGGAAGCAGAGACAGTCACACGGGTACCAGGAAATACACTCCCCCGTGCAAAGGAAACAGAGACAGTCACATGGGTACCAGGAACTACACTCCCCCGTGCAAAGGAAGCAGAGACAGTCACACGGGTACCAGGAAATACACTCCCCCATGCAAAGGAAGCAGAGACAGTCACACGGGTACCAGGAAATACACTCCTCCGTGCAAAGGAAGCAGAGACAGTCACACGGGTACCAGGAAATACACTCCCCCGTGCAAAGGAAGCAGAGACAGTCACATGAGTACCAGGAAATACACTCCTCCGTGCAAAGGAAGCAGAGACAGTCACACGGGTACCAGGAAATACACTCCCCCGTGCAAAGGAAGCAGAGACAGTCACATGAGTACCAGGAAATACACTCCTCCGTGCAAAGGAAGCAGAGACAGTCACATAGGTACCAGGAAATACACTCCCCCGTGCAAAGGAAGCAGAGACAGTCACATGAGTACCAGGAAATACACTCCTCCGTGCAAAGGAAGCAGAGACAGTCACACGGGTACCAGGAAATACACTCCCCCGTGCAAAGGAAACAGAGACAGTCACACGGGTACCAGGAAATACACTCCCCCGTGCAAAGGAAGCAGAGACAGTCACACGGGTACCAGGAAATACACTCCCCCGTGCAAAGGAAGCAGAGACAGTCACACGGGTACCAGGAAATACACTCCCCCGTGCAAAGGAAACTGAGACAGTCACACGGGTACCAGGAAATACACTCCCCCGTGCAAAGGAAACAGAGACAGTCACACAGGTACCAGGAAATACACTCCCCCGTGCAAAGGAAACTGAGACAGTCACACGGGTACCAGGAAATACACTCCCCCGTGCAAAGGAAACAGAGACAGTCACACGGGTACCAGGAAATACACTCCCCCGTGCAAAGGAAGCAGAGACAGTCACATGGGTACCGGGAAATACACTCCCCCGTGCAAAGGAAGCAGAGACAGTCACATGGGTACCGGGAAATACACTCCCCCGTGCAAAGGAAGCAGAGACAGTCACACGGGTACCAGGAAATACACTCCCCCGTGCAAAGGAAGCAGAGGCAGTCACATGAGTACCAGGAAATACACTCCTCCGTGCAATGGAAGCAGAGACAGTCACACGGGTACCAGGAAATACACTCCCCTGTGCAAAGGAAGCAGAGACAGTCACATGGGTACCGGGAAATACACTCCCCCGTGCAAAGGAAGCAGAGACAGTCACATGGGTACCGGGAAATACACTCCCCCGTGCAAAGGAAGCAGAGACAGTCACACGGGTACCAGGAAATACACTCCCCCCGTGCAAAGGAAGCAGAGGCAGTCACATGAGTACCAGGAAATACACTCCTCCGTGCAAAGGAAGCAGAGACAGTCACACGGGTACCAGGAAATACACTCCCCCGTGCAAAGGAAACAGAGACAGTCACATGGGTACCAGGAACTACACTCCCCCGTGCAAAGGAAGCAGAGACAGTCACACGGGTACCAGGAAATACACTCCCCCGTGCAAAGGAAGCAGAGACAGTCACACGGGTACCAGGAAATACACTCCCCCGTGCAAAGGAAGCAGAGACAGTCACATAGGTACCAGGAAATACACTCCCCCGTGCAAAGGAAGCAGAGACAGTCACATGAGTACCAGGAAATACACTCCTCCGTGCAAAGGAAGCAGAGACAGTCACACGGGTACCAGGAAATACACTCCCCCGTGCAAAGGAAGCAGAGACAGTCACACGGGTACCAGGAAATAGACTCCCCCGTGCAAAGGAAGCAGAGACAGTCACACGGGTACCAGGAAATAGACTCCCCCGTGCAAAGGAAGCAGAGACAACTTTTTTCTAAACGAATGTTTCCTGAACAAATTTTTTCAGATTGGACCCAATATTGTGTGCTATTTCCAGGTATTAAGACACACATTTGGTTGTAACAAGCGTATCGTTAGCTCAGCGGCACAGTTTAAGGCACTTTTGGGGGGGGGGACATCTTAAATCCAGCCTCATTCATTTTTCTTTAAAAAGCCACGGGGGCCGATCAAAAGATTTCCCCGGCCAGGTTTGTGGTTATCATATTTCTTTTTGTACCTGTCTCAGGTATGCGGTGAGGGATTATATTAACCCTTCGGCTTTTTTCTTTTCCCCTGAGAAAAAAACATCAATTCCCGGATCAGATTTAGGAGGAACTTTGACATTTAGACTTTTTCTTAAAACAAAAAAAAAATTGGTGAAACCTTTCTTG